>NC_074669.1:18980881-19284121 GCF_029448725.1 Salvelinus fontinalis
TCTCCTGTCTTATCCGGTGTCCTGTGTGAATTTAAGTATGCTCTCTCTAATTCTCTCTTTCTCTCTTTCTTTCTCTCTCTCGGAGGACCTGAGCCCTAGGACCATGCCTCAGGACTACCTGGCATGATGACTCCTTGCTGTCCCCAGTCCACCTGGCCGTGCTGCTGCTCCAGTTTCAACTTTTCTGCCTGCGGCTATGGAACCCTGACCTGTTCACCGGACGTGCTACCTGTCCCAGACCTGCTGTTTTCAACTCTCTAGAGACAGCAGGAGCGGTAGAGATACTCTTAATGATCGGCTATGAAAAGCCAACTGAAATTTACTCCTGAGGTGCTGACTTGCTGCACCCTCGACAACTACTGTGATTATTATTATTTGACCATGCTGGTCATTTATGAACATTTGAACATCTTGGCCATGTTCTGTTATAATCTCCACCCGGCACAGCCAGAAGAGGACTGGCCACCGCTCATAGCCTGGTTCCTCTCTATGTTTCTTCCTTGGTTTTGGCCTTTCTATGGAGTTTTTCCTAGCCACTGTGCTTCTACACCTGCATTGCTTGCTGTTTGGGGTTTTAGGCTGGGTTTCTGTACAGCACTTTGAGATATCAGCTGATGTAAGAAGGGCTATATAAATAAATTTGATTTGATCCTATACCAGGCCCTTTGATGGACTGAGAGAGTGTTACATGGAGAATAATCTGCTCTCGGGGGCTGAAAATCATTATGTTCTGATCACTTGTGTGTACTCAATAAGAGATGATCAATTATAAACGGCTAAAGGCCTGTCTCTTGCACGCCACAACACGGAGGTATATTGGCCATATACCACAAACCCCCGAGGTGCCTTATTGCTATTATAAACTGGTTACCAACATAATTAGAGCAGTAAAAATAAATGTTTTGTTATACCCAAGGTATACGGTCTGATAAACCATGGCTGTCAGCCAATCAGCATTCAGAGCTCGACCCACTCAGTTTATAATGGCAAATATACCACAGCCGCTTGGGCCTTATTGCTTAACTATAACGTACTTGTATAACATGAATGCCAGTGTGTCAATCAAATCAATCAATTCCTGGATATGCCCTGCTGTGCATCACAGCTGGGGGACCTCCCTGTGTGACTCTGTCAGAGCAAGTTCAGAGTATTGCCATCCAGTGAGAATAGAGAATATTATAGGATAAGCATATAGTTCAGTGTAGTGTTTTACTGTCCTGAAATATCAACCAAAGTCCTATTTATGGCTCTGGCATTAGCCTCTGTCACAGGCTTTCAGGCATCATGCTATTTCCATGGATACGCTGACAGGGTGAAACCGTTTCACCGTTGCAGAAGGGTATGTGTGGTATGTGTCAGAGCTGTACCGTGTCGTTGCATGACTCTGGTGTGTGCCCCCAGGGGTCCTTCATTGAACTGATTTATGACGAGTGAAATAAAAAAAGCAGGTTGGCATTTATTGTTATGAATCTTGCCCTGGAGGCATGTCTTGAGAATGGTCACTAGCTGGCACAGCCACAAAGCCATACAGTCTCATTTTAACCCTAACCACACTTCTAACTCGAAAGCCTAATCCTAACTGTAATATAAGACCCAAAAGCTAATTTTAGTTTTCATGATTTTTTACAATAAATCCAATTTTGACTTTGCAGCTGGCCCACCTGGCTGAAATCGTTCAGTTCTGCTTCCAGGGCAAGATTCATTACAATAAACGTCAACCTGCAACAAAAAATGCACCCCTGGCTAGGCCTGAATAGTGTGCAATGCAATATTACATACAATACCACAGAAAAGTAAGCAAACATAGCATGGCCACTACTGTATGTCAATGATGTAATGTAAATATCACTATCTCCTCTGAGTATTCATACATGTCAGCCATAGAGGCTTACAATCGCCGGCCTGGGCAGGCGAGCACAGACTGAAATAACCACTGATGGCACTGGCATTGTACTGAAGGATGGGCGGCCACGCCGTGGCAGGGCAGGCAGGCAGGCATTATCTCTCTATGTTGTCAACAGTCTTCAGAGGCCTTCAGGGCCAGCCAGCACCACTCAACCTTAAAATTACCAGGCGCTCCATACTGACACAGCAGCCTGAGAAAAGCGTCTATCCAGGAGCTGTTTGTCTTTACTTCAGTCTTTCCTTTCTTCAATTCATTACATAATAGTACCGAAGACCTTCAACCTCCATCCACACTCACAGAGATCCTCCTCTCCCTCTCCTTGACACGTTGCCCAGTTGATTTAAGGGTGTTTTATAGCGGTATGGGGAACTTGACGCCAACTGAAGTAGATTTTCTTGGCATTTCCTGGCTTTTCAACAGCACCGAGGCACCACTTTACGATGCTGGGGAATTACAGCATGCCCTGCGCCACTTAGCTGGATGCAATCAACTCTTAACCTGAGTTTAGAGTTAGCTATAGCTCCGGTATAATTACTTCTGAGGAGCCTGATGATACGATGGCCATAGTTCATCCTTCAGGGTAACTACATGCATTCAATCAACTAAATGTCATTTGCTTTTAATAAACTGCTCATTTATATTGTTCAGCGCTGCACACATTATGCCGGCATGTTCACATATTTGTTTGACTGATCAGGTGGCTTTTTAAAGGCCTTCCCTTTACCGTCCATGTCATCACCTTGGAAAGCACCCATCTATATTATGCTGACTCTCAATCATGAGTGTGTCGAGTGCATATCTCTGGCTGGGCTCAGTCACATTACCCTGACTACCATTCCCTAAAACTGTTAAGTGGTGTCACTTTCATCTTCATCCAGATTACTAGCTAAATAGCACAACCCCCAGAAGGATACAGAGCCAAACACAGCAGGACAATGACAGAAGTTTCATCCTTCCAGATGAACGTGGGCGAGAATTGTTTGTTTGTTCTGAGGGCTGTGAGTTACTGGAAATGCTTGAGGTTCATTGTGAGACTTATTGACTTGAGGAAATAGTGATGAGTTTAGTGGGTTCTCCTCAGAGAGCTGGCCCCTTCACCCCCTGCTCCAGATGATGGTTTCTGTAGCGGTTTGTTACTAGTAAATCTCTCTGGGTTTTAACCGGGATCTAGCTTACTAGGGACCGCTGGCCCTTGTCTTTGACAATATGATTGTGAACAGCCAGGACCTTCCACCATATTCATCTCGTGAGTATCATTGATTTCTCAGAATATAATATATATATATACTGTACATGCACTACATGACCAAAAGTATGTGGACACCTGCTCGTCAAATGTGGAGTTGGTTCCCCCTTTGCTGCTGTAACAGTCTCCACACATCTCGGATATTTTTCACTAGATGTTGTAACATTGCTGCGGGTACTTCCTTCCATTCAGAAATAAGAGCTTTAGTGAGGTTGCGCACTGATGTTTGGCAATTAGACCTGACTCGCAATCAGCCTTTAAATTCATCCCAAAGGAGTTTGATGGGGTTGAGGTCAGGGCTCGTCCATCGGACTGCCAAATGGTGAAACCAAATCAACTAATTTGAAGGGGTATGTCCACACACTTTTGTATATATAGTGTATTTTATATACTGATATAAATACCCCTTCAAATTAGTGGATTTCAGCAACGCCCTTTGCTGACAGGTCCATAAAATCGAGCACACAGCCATGCAATCTCCATAGACAAACATTGGCAGTGGAATGGCCTCGCTGAAGGGTTCAGCGCAACTCAATATTAGGAAGGTGTTCATAATGTTTTGTACACACAGAGATGGCACCACAGGGCTCAGTGGACCCTAGGGTCAGGCTGCTATTAAAGGGAAACTTCACAAATGTTCAACTTCATATTCATCATCTCCAGCAGCACCCCAACATCAACATGTGAAAATGGAGCATTTCTATGTTTTGTAGTATAAAAGGATAGAGGAAGATTAATGTTTCCAATGACGTCAGTGTGTATCATGTGATTTTTAACCAATTGTGAGTAGGCATTGCCCACTAATTGTCTACTAATTGGTTTATCATTGGAAACACTTATCTTCCTCTATTTTTCACTACAAAACATAGAAAAGCGATATTTTCACATGTTGATGTTGGGGTGCTGCTGGATATTTTTTTATTTGATTTATTTAACCTTCATTTAACTAGGCAAGTCAGTTAAAGAACAAATTCTTAGTTACAATGACGGCCTACCCCAGCCAAACCCTAACCCGGACGACGCTGGGCCAATTGTGCGCCGCCCAATGGGACTCTCAATTACGGCCGGTTGTGATACAGCCTGAAATCAAACCAGGGTCTGTAGTGACGCTAGCACTGAGATGCAGTGTCTTAGACCGCTGCGCCACTCGGAAGCCCATAGACGATCATGAATATGAAGTAGAACATTTTTAAACGTCCCTCTTAAGTTGACGGCCCATTCATTCAGTCAGTCTCCAGCCCCTCTAGTTAACAGAACCATCATAAGCCGCTTGGAGATAATGACCGCTTGGAGATAAAGATTTCTTATTCCTAATCCCGGTCTTTACATTGCTAACCCTGTAGTATACATACATGGCCTAAATCAGTGTTTCCCATCTCCAGTGCTGAAGTATCCCCATTTATTGTAGCCGTGGACAAGCACACCTGATTCAACTTGTCAACTAATCATCAAGCCCTCAATGAATTAAATGATGTATGTTTGCCCGGGGCTACAACAAAAATGTGTGCTGTTGGGGGCACTGGAGTGTCAGTCGGCAGTGCAGATTTAGGATTACATGTGGAGCTGAACCCAGGGGGACCTATAATACCAATGGCCTAGTATACATCTAACGTTTGTCACAGAAATGTGATGGCCAGAATGTTCCCTCAGAACATCAACCCTGAGGGTGATTTCTGAGTTTCCTGTGGAGATGGGGGGAGAAGGACACTGCGCTACAGAGGTTAAGGAAAGGGGGGGGGGGTAGTTAGTGGTCTTTCATGGCCTTTCTATCATTCTCATCTGTGATTTGCTATGTGGGCTCACCCTTCCTGTGTAGGGGTAAACTGATAGGACCATCAGGGCATCCTATCTCTGTCTGAGGCCCCTCAGGAGACCTGCTGCAGTCCACTCACCCTCCATTATCTCTTGACCTGTTTACGACAACTGGGCTCCATGACCATGTCTATCCACAGCAATACACTGGTAATATTATGTCCAGAAACAGGACACATCCACACAGGAAAGCATGCAAAGGGATGGATATGGAGGAGAGGACATGAGCCTTAAAGGGGCAATCTGTAGCTGCTACATCCCTCTTTGGAATTATATGTGCCCATTGATCCTTCAAGAAAATAACTTATCATGTGCTAGTTCTACTGTCGTACCCCATCAGATCCCAAAATATAGGCTTATTTTACTCCAATGTTTGTAAACAAAGTAAATGTAAACACACACTACACTATTTAGCCTCAAAACATGGTTAAAACTATCATTTTTTGATTTCATGGATGGTCAGTCCTTGCATCCATAGCTCTGTCTATGAATTTGAGAGTGGTTACATTTCTCCAGCCTCATCCCTCACATTTTTTCTCAAAACAGGGGCGGGGAAAACTTTTTGTTAATGTTTCAACTGCTGATTGCTGCTTTAAAGTCCACATTTCTCTGAAGCTGGGTTGTTCTGATCGGTGGTACTTGTTCTAATTCGTCATTTTGTCTAAAAGACAAAAGCCTTCCTTCAGAGGTTTTTTTTTGCCATTTGGAAGCATTTGTAAAACCTCATTGTTTAGATGGAGTAGGGGTTTTGTGTCCACCTTGGCTGTGTTATTTTTACTTTATTTATTTATTTAACCTTTATTTAACTAGGCAAGTCAGTTAAGAACAAATTCTTATTTACAATGACGGCCTGCCAAAGGCCTCCAGCGGGGATAGAGGCTGGGATTAAAAAATAAAAATATAAATATAGGACAAAACACACATCACGACAACACACATCTTAACTCCCCCACAGAACTCCACTCAGCCCAGGCCCATCGCTGGCATCCCAGGAAGGGCATACAGAAAGGATTAGGACCCAAATCTAGGCCAGATCACTGGAAACTTGGGGCGGTCATCTTTAAAGTTTCCTCAAGTGCAGAGCGGTTGGACTAGAGGGAACCGGCTTAACCTCCGGGGTACGGAGGGGCTGGAGGCAAAACCTCCTGGCTGAAATGGAGGGAGTTAGGGAGTACAAAACTGAAATACAGCTGAGGGATAGAAAGAGAGAGAGAGAGAGAGATTGAGATGATATGGATTGTTAACCAGAGAGGAAGGTGTCAGACACACACCTGTCTGTAGTGATGTTACTGCTGGTAATGGACGGACTTCAGCCATGCTGTTTCAGCAATTCACATCTCCTGTCAATTAGTGCTGCATCTGCCAGAGGGCTGCTGAGTCCTGACATGATGACGCTTGGCACCTCACTGCCATGCTGTTACACACAGCTTAAAACCTCTCTGTAGAGAGCAGTGTGTGTGTGCTTGCGTGCGTGCGTGCGTGCGTGCGTGCGTGCGTGCGTGTGTGCGTGTGTGTGTGTGTTTAAGCTACAATGACCAGTGGATTTAAAAAAAAAATCATTGTAGTTAATTACCATGTTTTTAGCGTTAAACTATGTAGAATATTGGCCTGTTGGAAAATACAACTCCCTACTACATTGCCAATTCAGGCTTGATCTGATTTATCTCTACAGAAACTGCACATCGAGTTCACAGAAAAAAACTAAATAATTTAATTGTTTAAAAACTGAAAAATAAGCATCATTTTGGTTAATTGCTTAGCACTACTACTCTGACCTTGCAGAGTGTGTGTGGCGTTTGCACCCTCAGCATAACGTACAGCTCCTTGGAGCTGCATGGCTGTCCTCCACTCCCAGCTGTGCTGCTGAGCTGCCTGGGTCCTTTAACAGTGCTTAAGCCGCTGCTGGGTGTTGTTTTAATGGAGAGGATATGAGGGAGATGTCTTTCAGTAGCTAGCACATAGCACAGGCCCCAGAGTAATTCTCCTTACTTGGCTACCCATCCACATCGTTCCGGCCAAACTGATGTTTCTTCTCCACGATGAGTCTGGATTTGGTTCACTCCCATACAATTTCTAGAATGTGAACACATTGTCACGATTCGGATTGGTCCCAAAGCCAGCCTGATGACATTATCAACTTCTAGGATGGGAGATTCAGACTGAATGTATGTAGCGATCGACAGAGCAGCGGAATTAAATTCAGAGTGAGTCATCAGGCAATAATTCTCCCTCTTTAATGACCCCACGCACCAGAGCCCAGAGCCCCAACACTGCCCACTGTGTTACCCCCTGTGACCCCGACACACAGACTAGCGTGTCCGAACCAGGCATTTACATGGAACTATTTTAAGCCTGGGCCAAACAAAACAGAGCCAATGTCTAAGCTAGCAGACTATCCGGACTCTCTAGGGTCCGCTGGGTCCAAACAGCCAGACTCGAGGAGCAACAAACTGTGGGCTATTTTGGGGCAAATATCTCTCCTTAAAATAATAGAATCAAATGGATCATAGACTTGTACGGAACATGCCGTTCTCCACTGTGGGTGATGATGAGAGAGGGTCACCAAAGAAAAGAGAGAGAGAACGATGGATCGAGAAAGAAATAGGGATGGAGGGATCACTAGCTCTACGTGATGGACGAGTGTGAGAGCCAGTATAGATGTAGATGATGATTATGATGATGAAGAGGAGGGGGACTGGGGGTGAGGGGCTGATCTCACTGTGGTTAACATTGATGAGCTTTGGGGCAGTAGACCTCCAGGGAAAAGTCACTTCCTATAAGCCTTTTAACTCATTTGCAGCTTATCTGTGAAGGCAATTTTTACAACCCACTTGTATTACATACTGTGTACAAGGTGTCTCTGTAAGTACTGTACTGTACAGAATAGGCCTACAGTATATGTCATTCTTCAGCCAGCCACAAATAATTGGCATAACTGATAATGGCTATTAATAATGTCAGTATTTTGGTCCATCTCATGACCCCCTTGCCCCTTCTGAAGTTACAGGCCTGTGTCACTTCCATAAACGCTGTTGGGACAGATATAGGGCCTCTCTATAACACTCTTGGGACAGATATACTGTAGTGTCTCTCTCTTTCCAGCCTCACCATCCAATTCACTTAATGCCACTGTAACAATTCCCCCTGATGTCATAAAGGACAGACCACTTTCAATGGGACATATTACAAAGGAATATCAAAGCCATACTTCAAACAAAGAAAAGTAAAGAATATCATTAATAAATAAAGTGGATTGTGAGATACATTCTAAATCAAATACACAGATTATACAGATGAGCTTTCACACATTTATAATCCAAGAGCATAGTCACACACACACACACACACACACACACACACACACACACACACACACACACACACACACACACACACACACACACACACACACTTAGCATCACTTTCCAACTCCCATAAGTCGTCACATGGAATGGGATGACCTCTTCACTTACTATAATGAAAATATCTAAACAGCAGGTCTGATCTGGGAGGAAAAAAAGAACAAGCACTGAATAACTGGTCTATTTAAAGCTTTCCCTCAGACACATGGGCCAGGCAGCACAGAGCATAGAAAAACAATGAGAGAAAGTAAAAGTTCTCTCCATCCCACAACAGTGACAGACTCTAAACCACATTAACTAGTCAATACAGAGGAGAAAGCTCCCCCAAAAACGACATTCAGCACTCACACAGCCCAGAGGGCACATTCATCACACCCAAACATGCAGGCTACAATAAGGGATAAAGCCTCTTTTCAAAGGAGCAACTGATGATTCATCTACATTACCATTGGCTAAGCCTGTTTGCCCAAACAAAGCTTAGAATAAGATTACAGAGGATGAATCAAAGCCCCTTTCCAAGTTTGATTCATTTTTCCTTTCGTTGAAGTACAGAAGTAATTCCAGGAAATACAGTGCAGGCAGTTAAGATGACCTGGTTTCAAAACATGCAAGACACTGACTATGAGAACACACAGTAGGCTATGATGTGAATGCTGACAGATGACCGTGTGACACAAACAGTGGCATGACGTCACTCACCTTGGCCCTGATGACGGAGCTCTTCTGGTAGAAGCAGCACAGGGCTGCAGTCAAGGTACTCAGAATGTTGCATCTCTCTGACATCTTCCACACCTTTCAGTTAACTCGCAAAAACAGCCTCACAAACAAATCTTGGCATCAAAAAAGCACAGAGATTCTCAATTAGCCTTCACCTCTGTCACACTGAGGGGGTGAGCATTGCAGCACCTTACTCTGTGGCTCTCTCTCGTCTCTTTTTCAGTCTAAGCAGCCCTGCTGTCTGTGCTCTACACGGTGAACACACTAATCCATGCTGCTTCACGCAGTCCCGGAGCTCCATGTATGGAGCGGTGGAAACTCCATGTGATCTTGCTCTCCCACTAATAAAGTCAGAGCCAGCTGGGAGGGCACTGCCTCTACTGCCTCTGGCTCTACCGAGACTAACCCCCGCAGCCCCTCTTACCACTGGCTGAGTTTAGAGGGAGGGGAGAGAGAGGAGGGGAGAAGCTCCTGTGTGTTCTTCTGAAGCCCAGTACCCTACCAACAGTGCTGCTCTGATTAACACCGCCACCATAAACATGCTGGGTGATTCTTCTGTTCTTTTAACTCACTGCTGTTTTGATCTGTGAAGGTCTTTTTTCATACTTGATCTAATACTAAATCGGTCAGACATAATCTGTGTTGTTGAACAGAGAAATAGGCAAATTGTCTTGTTTCTCAGTCTATATTTTATTTGTCTCTCTGAACGACCATTGAGCAGAATGTAGTAGTACACAGATGTGGAGCAAGGAGGGAAGCAGGAGTAGTGATGAGTGACAAGATACATATTCACTGGGGTCAGAGCTATGTCTCTGTGTCCTTCAATGCTAAGGCCACTTAACTTCAGTCAGAGAGATGGTTGGAGTATAACTGAGCATGTCCAGAAGACTGTATTCTTCATTAGAAAGCAATGGCACTTAGCAGGTGCTTTTACCCAAATGACTTACAGGGCAATGACTGCATACATATTATGTCGGTGGATCCTGCAGGGAATTGAACCTATGACCTTGATGTTGTGAAAACTGTTACTGACTGAGCCACACTGGCGCAACAGATGGTGGTGCGGACGGCCCAGTACATCACTGGGGCAGAGCTCCCTGCCACCTAGGACCTCTATACCAGGCGGTGTGAGAAGAAGGTCTGCAAAATTGTCAAATACCCCAGCCACCCAAGTCATAGACTGTTCACTCTGTTCACACCTGAACTGCTTCTACCCCAAAGACTGCTGAACAGTTCATCAAATGGCTACCAAATGGCTGACACACACACACACACACACACACACACACACACACACACACACACACACACACACACACACACACACACACACACACACACACACACACACACACACACACACACACACACACACACACACACACACACACACATATTGACGCCACACACACACACAAACACATTTTCACACTCTTCACATATGCTGCAGCTACTGTGTTTGTTATCTATCCTGTTGCCTAATTACATTTACCCCTACCTACGTGTACATATTACCTCAATGACCTCGTAACCCTGCACATTGACTCAGTACCGGTACTCCTTGTACAGTTTTTACAGTAGCTTCGTTATTGTTATTTATTGTTACTATTTTCCAATTATATTAGCTAATTTTCATACTTTTTAGCTCTGCATTGTTTGGAAAGGGCTCGTAATTAAGCATTTCACAGTCAAGTCTCCATCTGTTGTATTCGGCGCATGTGACAAATAACATTTGATTTGACACAGAACCACTTTTCGTCAACTTCCCAAGTAATGCTGACAGATTGGAATGTCAACCACTTCAACAACTACAGGAATTGACCAACCACATTTCATTAGCGTTGGGCTCTCAGCTGTTCAGGGAATGTTTGGTTGGACCTCCAATACCATGATATCAGCTGACGTCCTAATGTGTGAGCGGTAAAATCCTGCTTAATTCAGTTGTCCGTTGAAAAAGCTTTAGGGAAACTTACAGCCTATTACCGGCATGTGGGGAAAAAAGCCAGATTGCTAGACGGATGAAAATATACTATAGCAATCATTAGATACAGCCTCACAGGACTGGCTTGCTTCAGCCCTATGAATCAGAGATAAGGTCCAACTACAGGTGAGGGGGAGTGAGAACTGACTGACTAATTATGCAGATGTGTGACAGTGAATGACTGCAATGCATACTGCTGCTCATCCATTTACACAATGTCTAAAAAGAAGGAAATCTGCCATTTTGAATCTATGTAAAGTGATTACTCTCTTAAGTAAGTTCTACTCCATCTATCTCCAAGATGCCTCTGGAGCACATCTGGGGCTCTTCAGGACAAATCAGTCATCCATATGCTTTGTTTTCATGTTGTATAATAGTTTTAAGTGGTCCTCTCTGTCTTGCATTATTCATAAATCTGTTGTAAGAACAAAAAACTCAGCCCGTTGTAACCGCACTGGGAAAGGGTCAGGGGGTCCAATGAGTGCGGGAGTGTAATTACCCAAGAGCCATTAAGAAATGCAAACAGTTGGCTATTTATCGGCTGGGTTCCATTCCTCTGCCTCCGAAACGCTCATAAAGTGTAAACAAAGACATTAGGGAAGGCAGGCTGGCTCCCTCTTCTCTACACAGTGCAGAAATGCTTTCCCGCAGGAAACACATCAAACAAGTTAATTGCTTTCATTAAAACCCCAGAAGACTGCCTGCCCCTGGGAAAGAGAGGAACCTGTTAGAGAGTTTTCACAAGCTTCAAATTACCAGCTTTAAGTAAAGTACTCCCCAAAATACACACATTTATTTCTCTAGACAAGTGGAATGGAGGAACAGCCAACTCAGAATTTTTTACTTTTGACTGACATCCAGTTGACCTGTATTCTAATTGTAATTGTATTACACCTTTATTTAACCAGACAAGTCAACTAAGAACAAATTGTTATTTAACAACAAACAACTATGTAAGACAGAACAGACAAAAGATACTGGAAACAGCGCAAATAGAACCTTAAACAAACAGTGCATGTGTAGGATGAGGAACTCAACTCGAGGAAGTCCGGGGAGGCAGGAGGAGCAGGTAGCTGACTAGTGGTGGCTGTTCAGCAGCCTGATGGTCTGGGGGTAGAAGCTATTGGCCAGTCAGCTAGTTTTAGCCATGATGCTCCTGTTCTACTGAGTGATTGAAGCGGGGAGAACAGCCCGTGGCTGAGGTCCCTGATGATCTTCTTGGCCTTCCTGCAACACCTGGTGTTGTAGGTGTCCTGGAGGGCAGGCAGTGGGCACCCAATGGTTTGTCAGCTGAGCGTACCACCCTCTGTAGTGCCTTGCGGTCTGCCGCGGTGGAGTTGCTGTACCGGGCTGTGGTGCAGCCCGACAGTATGCTCTCGATGGTGCTCCTGTAGAACACTGTGAGGGTCCTCGGAGACAGGCTGAATTTCTTCAGCCTCCAGAAGTTGAAGAGTCGCTGTCGTGCCTTCTTCACCACGGTGTCTGTGTTTTGACCATTTCAGCTCCTCTGAGACGTGTACGCCGAGAAATGTGAGGTTTTTCCCGTCTCCACGGCGGCCCCGTTGATGAGGATGGGGGCGTGCCCCACCTGGTTCCTTCTGAAGTCCACAATCAGCTCCTTTGTTTTGCTGACGTGGAGGGAGAGGTTTTTTTACTTGGCACCACACCATCAGAGTACCTACCTCCTCCATGTATGCCATCTCATCGTTGTTGGTAAACAGACCTACTACTGTCCCGTCTCAGCAAACTTGATGATGGAGTTGGAACGGTGTGAGGCCACACAGTCGTGGGTATACAGGGAGTACAGGAGGGGACTGAGGACGCATCCTTGTGGGGCTCATGATGGACTGTCATTTGTCAGTTGCATAGGGAAGAGTTCAGTCCCAGGGCTGTGAGCTTTGTGGTGAGCTTAGAGGGCACTATGGTACTGAAGGCTGAGCTGTAGGCAATGAACAGCAACCTCACATATGCATTCCTCTTGTCCAGGTGGTTGAGGGCAGTGTGCAGTGCAATGGTGTTTGTGTCGTCCGTGGATCTGTCAGGGCGGTAGGTGAAGTGGAGAGGGTTGAGTGTCTCGGGAGGGAGGAGGTGATGTGGTCTTTGACTAGCCTCTCTAAGCACTTCATGATGACAGAAGTGAGTGCTACGGGTCGGTAGTCATTCATTTCAATTACTTTACTATTCTTGGACACGAGCATAGAGGTAGATGGATATAGAGCCAGATGGATATAGAGACAGATGGATATAGAGACAGATGGAAGTGTGCACCCAAGCATCAGTAAGTGATTCAGTCATCAGAATGCATTTAGCATGTCAGTGACACTGATGATGACAACGCTGTGATGAAAGGTGAGACACACAACACTAACGCTGGCACAGAACCAAAGAGCAGTATTGACCAGTACGGCACATCACATACAACATCCACATTTGTCTCTTGGTCATTTCTAAAAGATCTACAAACTGTGTGTAATGTCTGTCTGTCCTTTAGGAAACTACAATGGAAAACACAAATACCATTTCCCTGGAAAGCATATTGGCACATCTTTTAATTCAACTCCAGAAAATAAAAAGATAACAACAGACTATCAAGAGATTGACTGGAATTATAAGTGCACTTCAATACTGTCTGTCCAGATGTTCTGCTGTGTAATAAATTATACTGTAGTACTTCAATCAAACCACTAGAGATTGCCATTTCTCTTACATTGTGGTAGAATGAACTGTGGACTCTGTGGCTGCATTTACACAGACAGCCCAATTCGGATCGTATGCCCAATTATTGTCAAAAGAGCTGATCTGATTTGCCAAGAGATGCAATTAGTGAAAAAAATATCAGAAATGGGCTGCCTGTGAAAATGCAGCCCAAGACCCTGCTGAAGGGCAGAACTTAGTTCTAACAAGTCTAGGATACAGCCAGGTACAGTAGGTAGGCCCACTGTAGGTAGGAACAACAGGGAGAGATGAAGGACAGCCATTTGCCTGAGGTAGATGACGGAGCTATCCTGAGGGGGTCACTGTCACTGGTACTTGGGTTTTATGGATCCCAACCTCATAAACCTGCTGGCATCTGCCTCTAACTGGGAGCAGCTAACTGTTACACAGTCTGTGTAATGCCTCAATCACACATGTGCTGCATATCCTAGCCACACCATATGCACATTATGTATGAATGTTCCTATTTAGAAGTATTGTCAGAAATCCAAACTTATAATGTCTTTGCAGTTCTGGCAATTTCTTTCTTTCTCAATTGGCAAGTCAATCTCTCTAACCCCTGGGAAATTGACACTGCTGGCTATTTCCCTGAACTCAATATTATTCTCCTTATCTGCAAGATCACTTAAACTCCACAGTCTTTGACCTTGCAGTAGAAAATGTTTTACGTGCTGGGCAAATTCATTTACTTGGTATTGTTGAAGATGATAGGACTGCAATCCTACATACAGGCTGTCTAGTCTGGTGAGTTGTCAGACTGTCAGATCTCACCCTGCCTGTCACAAATATTTCTGTGTGTATTTCTGCAGGCTGTGCGTGCTGTTCTGTGCTGTGCAGGCCACATGGAGGGCCAAAAGGGTCTTCATCTGGTGTTTAGCAAGGGCTGGATATCTCACAGGAGGCACAGAGAGCCATTGTTCCCTTTAAAGCTCTTTCATAAGCAGTTAGCTGCTTACTGTTCAGCAGGTTCTAAGAGGAGGAGAGAGAGAGAGGCTGTGTTAATGCCTCGTGTGAAAAGAAGTAAAGAAATCCCTTCATCGGGGGCCCGGGGAGACCAACAGGTCAAACAATCCACTAGGCCTGATGTTCTCCATCCTGTCTTTTCTTGTCCTCCTGTTCTTCTCTTTCACTCTCATGCTCTCTCTTTCCATTCTTCTCACTCCGTCACTCTCAATCAGTCTTTCACGCTATACCCCTCTTCTCTTCTACACTCCAGCCACTGGGCAAAAACTGGTTCAATCAACGTTGCTTCTACGTCATTTTAACCAAAAAAATAAACGCGATGACTTTGAATCAATGTGGAAATCTCATTGGATTTGCAAAAAGTCATCAACGTAAGGCCATATTGAATTTTTTTCGCCCAAATTTGAACCTAAATCCAATGACATGGTGACTTTTTTGGTTGATTTCACGTTGAATTAGTTGACAACTCAACCAAATGTGAATCAAAACTAGACGTTGAACTGAAGAATCTACTGGAGTAGCAGGTGTCTCTGGGCCTGGCCCTTTGTCCTCATCTGACACCCTTTTCTCTTTGTGACTGCATCTCTGAGTCACTCTGACACTTAGTCTCAATATAATCCATGCAGAGACACATGACCATGATATCAAACCTGTTTCTCATAAACACCACACACTCCCAGAGGGAGAAGTTGGGCTCCATCCAGCAAAAAAGTTGTATTTTTAGGCATTGAGTCTTTTTTGAACAATGTCCACTCTCCCGCCTTCTAGATTGGCTTTGAAGATAGTAGCCATGTGAACTTGGAGGCAAAACAACACGACTTTCACAAAGAACAGTTTGAAGCTACACTGCTGCTACATTCAGTCATTCTGTTGCATTGTCTCTCTAGTCCACCCATCTAAACCACTATCCCAGTGGTTGGTTGCAGTAGGATTGTGGGTATTACCCTGACCAGCTCCGTGTTGCAACACGGGTCACTTACCCACAGGAAATTACTTTGGCACATCGGCCTTTGATGTTTCCTGTTCATGTGTGGCAAACATTCATTGTTGTTTCAATAGCTTGTTAATTTAAGGCCCAGCTGGGTGGAAAAACAAACACACCTGGATGGGCTGTGTTGAGGTGTGGAGCTCACAGTAACAGTGGCTAAAGTATCATGGGCGTTATGTAAGGCCTGGGCCAGACAGAGCAGTTCAGCAGGAAGGCCCCACACACAGCAGCTGGATCTCCAACCAAAACAATGGGAGAGATATTAACAGGAGGTGCTCTAGTCTGCTGTACTCCTGCGGTCCTCTGCACTGTGGCTGCCCAGAATAACACAGTTGGATGAGTCTGTTGGAGGCGGGCTGTGCTTCGTCGGGCCTCTCTAGTGTTGGTTAAACACCACAGGAGAAACTCTACACTACTACCCTGAATCTAGTGATACTCACCTCGGAGTTTGTGTGTGTTTATTTAATTTTTTATTTTATTTCACCTTTATTTAACCAGGTAGGCCAGTTGAGAACAAGTTCTCATTTACAACTGCGACCTGGCCAAGATAACGCAAAGCAGCGTGACAAAAAACAACACAGAGTTACACATAGGATAAACAGAAGTACAGTCAATAACACAAAAGTCTATATACAGTGTGTGCAAATGGCATGAGGAGGTAAGGCAATAAATAGGCCATAGTAGCGAAGTAATTACAATTTAGCAAATTAACACTGGAGTGATAGATGTGCAGATGATGATGTGCAAGTAGAAATACTGGTGTGCAAAAAAGTAAATAAAAACAATATGGGGATGAGATAGGTAGATTGGATGGGCTATTTACAGATGGGCTGATGTTTAAAGTGTGTGTGTGTGTGTGTGCGTGCGTGCGTGCGTGCGTGCGTACGTGCGTGCGTGTAAGTGTACAGTACCAGTCAAAAGTTTGGACAAAACTATTCATTCAAGGGTTTTTCTTTATTTTTTACTATTTTCTATATTGTATAATAATAGTAAAGACGTCAAAACTATGAAATAACACATACGGAATCATGTAGTAACCAAAAAAGTGTTAAACACATCAAAATATATTTTATATTTGAGAGTCTTCAAAGTAGCCACCCTTTACCTTGATGACAGCTTTGCACACTCTTGGCATTCTCTCAACCAGCTTCATGAGGTAGCCACCTGGAATGCATTTCAATTAACAAGTGTGCCTTGTTAGCAGTTCATTTGTGGAATTAATTTTTTTCTTAATGTGTTTGAGCCAATCGAAGGTAGGGGTGGTATACAGATTTTTGGTAAACGACCAAGTCCATATTTTGGCAAGAACAGCTCAAATAAGCAAAGACAAATGACAGTCCATCATTACTTTAAGAGATTAAGGTCAGTTACCTCTGCTGCAGAGGATACGTTCATTAGAGTTACCAGCCTCAGAAATTTCAACCCAAATAAATGCTTCACAGAGTTCAAGTAACAGACACATCTCAACCTCAACTGTTTCAGAGGAGACTGGTGAATCAGGCCTTCATGTTCAAATTGGGGCAAAGAAACCACTACTATCAGAGGGGTTGGGTTAAATGCAGAAGACACATTTCAGTTGAATTTATTCAGTTGGACAACTGACTAGGTATTTCCCTTTTTAAAGGACACCAATAAGAAGAAGAGACTTGCTATGGCCAAAAAACACGAGCAATGGAAATTAGACGGGTGGAAATCTGTCCTTTGGTCTGATGATTTTTGGTTCCAACCACCATGTCTTTGTGAGATGCAGACTGGGTGAACGGATGATCTCCGTATGTGTGGTTCCCACCGTGAATCATGGAGGAGGAGGTGTGATGGTGTGGGTGTGCTTTGCTGGTGACACTGTCAGTGATTTATTTATAATTGAAGGCACACTTAACCAGCATGGCAACCAGAGCATTCTGCAGCGATACACCATCCCATCTTGTTTGCGCTTAGTGAGACTATCATTTGTTTTTCAACAGGACAAGGACCCAAAACAATCCTCCATGCTGGGTAAGGGCTATTTGACCAAGAAGGAGAGTGACAGAGTGCTGCATCAGATGACCTGGTTTCCACAATCACCCGACCTCAACAAAATTGAGATGGTTTGGGATGAGTTGGACCGCAGAGTGAAGAAAAAACAGCCAACAAGTGCTCAGCATATGTGGGAACTCCTTCAAGACTGTTGGAAAAGCATTCCTCATGAAGCTGGTTGAGAGAATTCCAAGAGTGTGCAAAGCTGTCATCAAGGCAAAAGGTGGCTACTTTGAAGAATTGTTTGTTTAACACTTTTGGTTACTACATGATTTCATACGTGTTATTTCATAGCTTTTATGTCTTCACTATTATTCTACAATGTAGAAAAGAGTAAAGATAAAGAAAAACCTCAGTTGCACCCTCATCTGGGTAATCCCTCTGGGGTGAGCTGAGATGAGGACAGGGCTCAGCATTTGGGATGTTTCATCCTCATATAACACTTTCTGTCATCAACCTGAGTCAGACAAGGCTGGCAGCTCTCTCCAACATCACAATTAGTAATGAGGGAAGATGTGGTCCATGTGCTTGCCTGTTCCAACATGTTGAGGTGACTGAATGAGCATGAATGAATGGAGATGGTAGTGACAGAATTCATATTTGACATAAAGGGTAGATAACAATGGACTGAAGAACTGAGTTTCTGATTTGGGCCAATTTCTCTTTTCTAAGGCATATTGAGCCAGTGCCCTGAGTAGTCAATAGGCGGAGGGTAGCATCATTTGTCTGATTCTCTGTAATAATGGTGGAAATAATAATAATGACTTTTATTTTGTAAAGTGGTTTCTTGCATCAAACAACACAACATTTTCAGTCACCACCTTGTCTGAAGGACAAGTGGATAAACAGGTTAATGTCAAGCCCTGCATGCTTTTTCCAACGTCTCATGGAATGTTGGCCTTCATTGAACACCAGACATTTGCTGCTACTGTAAGCTGAATGATAGAACAGCTGTTCAAATGTTATGGGATGCATTTTTCTCCATTGTTTTGGTAGGCCTACATTATGATCAAACAGCCACAGGAGCCTACTTGGCCACAGTTAAAACTGTAACTTAAAGCGGATACATCCTCAGTGTTTACTGTAAACGTACGCTGGAAGTTGCACGCCATTTTTATGTTCAAGTTAGCGCTCAGCAGATCTGAAATTTGCTCAGGTGTCAAAACATCGGTAGTAGGTAGTCCTAACCGCTACTTAGCTTATTCAAGACCGTTTCAAAACACAACACTGCCCCTTTAAGACATAAAAAAAGCTATTTACCTGACTTGCTTCTAAAGATGGCTAGAAATGCACAAACTTTATGCTCTTGTAGGAAGCAACCAGAAATTATCTATAAATGGGCTAATAACTCACTAACTAGCAAAGAATATGAACAAAAGTGCACAGCTGGCTACATGCAGCCCCTGGTTTGATCTCAAAACAAGCGCATTGAGTTCAAAGTGAATGGCACAGATCCATATATGGCAATGGCTATTTGCATATAGGCCTACTGCACCGATGATTGGTTATGGCGCACCGGTCTGTGTAGAGTCTGGGCCTGAGTCATGCCTGTCAATGCAATAGAATCCTACTCCATTGCGCTCTGCCTACAAGAAAATCTCTTGCATAGGTAGTTTTATTTTCCGAATGTTACATTGAAAGTGGCTAATATTGCATTGATTCGAGCACAATTCCCACAGTAAAGCGAAAAGTTGATAGTGTTAACTAAAGAGGAAAACTCTAGAAAGTGAAGGGAAGTTCAATCTCGTGCATCTCTGCGTAGGCTGATATTTCATCTGTCCAAGGGGAGCTGGCGCAGCTTTATAGGGAACATTGCCTACTACCCTAGTGAGGTAGCAGAGCTGTGTATGTGTTCATGAAAGGCTGCCATGGCACCTGATATGAGAGCTGTTTGCACTCCTGACCTGCATGTGAAGAACCACTATGTTTGCTTTTCACACTGACCTGAGAGCATCCTATCGTATGAGGCAAGCAGCCCAGGGTATTAGTGACAGTGGGTGAGGGGAAAAAGGGAAGGAGTGGGTGAATGAGCATGTGTGTGAAAGAGAGTTGTCAGGCGTGTGGTATCAGAACACACAGACCTCAGTCACCACTCAAGGCCAATCACAGTGAGCAGGGACACAGGTGAAAGTAATGGGAAATATGATTTGGTCGATACATTGACCTACTTCTGAGACAAAGTGCCTCGTAGCCTGGAGAGAAATTAGATTAGTGTACTAGATAGAGGACATTTCCACCGCTCGCTCGTCATTTTCCTTTTGAGGCTTTTTGACAGCCTCCCCCTTAGAGAGAGTAGAATAATTTATGCTCACAGCAACCTTACATAAAGAGGAATTATAGCTAGAGCCAAAATCAGTTACTTGGCTACTAAACATGTACTATACAAAAAACGTTTAGAGCACTAGATTTTTAAAAAGTCTAAAGAGAAATGTCTCTCTTCTTGGTGGAAATGGAACATTGTTCCACATCGTTTCCATCTAAGAGACACTCCTTTCTACCCAAGTGGTCTCTGCTACTTTTTAACCAAAGAGACGTTACTCCACTGAAGATGTTACTCAGCTCCTTAGTTACATATGAGTACAGTGTGGCTCCTTCTGAGACAAAACACAACAAAACTAGTGATTACAATCTCCTGTCTGCCTACTGTTTTCCTGTGGCATTGCGATAATAGTTGAGAGCTTATGAGGGTTATGTCTGGATCTTCACTCCTTTACAAACAAATGCCCCTTTCTCTCTCTAACCAATGGGTATACTAGATGATGTCTACACAGGAAACAAAGCTTGAAGAGGACACTTTTACACAGCTAACCTTTATGAACTGAATGGTCAACCTGTCTGGAGAACAAAAAGTTAAACCTCTTGTCAAAAGAATAGTGTGTTACAAAACATGACATCATCAGACCTTATAACTCAAACACACATGTACACACACACACACATACTGTACACACATCATGTCTTCTCCATATATACTGTACATATTTACTGTCTTAATCTATCTTTCTTTGCATCTCTATAAAATCCTGGAAAAATAAACCAAGACACTTCATTTCCTTGATGTCAGATCAACATCTTGTGTCAGAGGTCCCTGAGTGCTACTAGCATTCTCACACCTCAGAGTTACAAAACTAGTCTCAACTGTTTTGTAGGAATTAGTGTCATATCAACTTCAAAAAGCTGAACTATATCCTTACAGTATTTGTTGTCTGGTAGAAAACGTAAACCTGTATGACTGGTCTTGTCAGTCCTGACTAAAACACCATTCAGATAAGTGATGAATCAAACCTCAATATTTCTGACCGCTTCTGAATCAGTTGAAAAATAAAGTGAGATAACAAAACAATAGTGACACCTGTTGAGCCCTGTGTCTCAGCCAGATGTGTAATGGTTGAGTGGGTTCCTACCTTGACGTACTCCATGGTGGGATCCATGCTGCTGCTGAGGTCCCTGGGGAACAGAGACAGAGACAGGGTTCTGTTGAGTGAACACATTTCTACTGGCTGCTGCTGGTCCCTTCCACTCCCTCCCTGTGCTGTGTTGTGTCTGCAGAGCTGCTGCTACAACCCTGGCTGCTGACTGAGATTCTACCTCCTCTCTGACAGGAGTGGCAAGCTCAGACACCACCTGCCCCCACCCCCACCCACTTGTCTACCCAACCAGCCCCCACACAAGTCACAGCCACATGTCCCCTTCTTCTGACCTCAGTGGCAAATTCACAGAGGGGTAAGAAACTCCCACATGAGTCCTTTCTCTGTTACATTAGATGAGAAAAAGGGGTTTAAACTGTCCCTGTCATTAGCAGGGCTAGTCCTCCATAAATTCTCAGAACCAACTCGAGATGTCCAAAATGGATTTTGAGAGGAAATAAGTTCTAAAGGCTGAGAGGAGTTCATTTCAAATCCCTGAGGACGAGACGATGCCTCCTCAGGGTTCTGCTAAACATTCTGTTTATTTGAGTTATGCCTCTACTTTACTTTTTTCTCCAATATTCAGTTTTTTTGTGTGTTTAAGAGTAGTTGAATCCAAACCCTTGATGCAGAGGCCTGACGGGGGGAATTAATTCCTTGAGCCTTTCACCACTTTTCCCATAGAGATTGTGAAGGGGAAAAAACACAAACATCATATTTAAGAGCCTCTGTGGGGGGCGGGTTATGGCATTGAACTGGGAGGATGTGTTTTTAGTGCTCTCCTGCCTGCCAATTTCGGCTAAACTTATTTTTATCTCTTATTTTTAATCCTGGTAACATGAACACCAGTTTTCTTGGACAATTTCAGGCATATCTACATCCATTATGAATCCACTTAAACATAGTCCTCCTAAAACAAGAACAACATCTCGCATCGACAACGTGGTCCAGGTGTCACGCCCTGACCTTAGAGAGCCTTTTTATGTCTCTATTTGGTTTGGTCAGGGTGTGATTTGGGTGGGCATTCTATGTTTCTTATTTCTAGGGTTTGTGTTTCTATGTTTTGGCCGGGTATGGTTCTCAATCAGGGACAGCTGTCTATCGTTGTCTCTGATTGGGAATCATACTTAGGCAGCATGTTTTGCCACCTTAGGGTGTGGGATGTTGTTTTTTGTTAGCTCTCCGTAGCCTACGGAACGTAACGTTCGTTGTTCTTTTGTTGTTTTGTTTGGTGTTTGGATTTAATAAAGAAGCATAAACACGTACCACGCCGCACCTTGGTCTCATCCTTCCGAAGAGGGTTACACCAGGCTAGGCCAGTTAGCCCTGCTAATTCAGCCAGCTCTACTAACCCAGCAAGCCCTACAAGCTCCTCACACCACAAATCCGACATGACAACCAGCAAAGTAGACAACCAGAACCAGAAGCAATCTCTGCCATGAGGGCGGATTTTTCCGCAAAACACGAAGGTGTCCTAGCAGGGATTAGTGAGGTTAAACGTGACCTTCAAGCCTACTCCACGCACACGGACGAAGCAGAGGAACACATTAGCATGGTGGAAGATACTGTCGTCACTGTCAAAACAACGACCGAAAAGTTGGATAAACAGTTGGCGGACCTTACTTCAAAACTAAACTCGAGAACCACCACAGGAGGTCTAATTTCAGACTACTTGAAAAAGTGGCAAATGATGACGCAGTTGCATTTCTCTCTCTCTCTCTCTTGCATTTCTCTCTCTCTCTCTTGCATTTCTCTCTCTCTCTCTTGCATTTCTCTCTCTCTCTCTTGCATTTCTCTCTCTCTCTTGCATTTATCTCTCTCTCTCTTGCATTTATCTCTCTCTCTCTTGCATTTCTCTCTCTCTCTCTCTCTCTCTCTCTCGCATTTCTCTCTCTCTTGCATTTCTCTCTCTCTCTTGCATTTCTCTCTCTCTCTTGCATTTCTCTCTCTCTCGGAAGCTGATGTGCTCTTTCAATGCACAAGGGGTCCGGAAAGTTTCCTGGCCCCAATGACTCGGGAAGCGAGTCATTGGTGCCGGACAACTTTCCAGACCCCTGTGCATTGAAAGAGCCCATCTGCATCCTACTCCTACAGCGCAGAGAAACCACCCCTCTCCTTGAGTCCTTAACATTAAGTTTCTCAACTTTCAAGACAAAGTCCGAGTGATGCGGAAAGCCAGAGCTATGGGCAAGGTGATACAGGGGACAAAGAGATCTTGTTCTTCCCTGACCTATCTGCGGACCTTCGCCGAAAAGGAAAAGGCTACGACAGGGTCAAACGACCAGCTCAAGTCCCTCAACATTGCCAATGGAATATCTGACCTACAATGGACGGTCACACGAGTTTGAATCTCCCTCAAGCCGAGGCGTTCATCCATGGCATACAACATGAATCTTCTTCCTAGTCATGTTGTAGCTGTGAAGTTTACCACCACTCTGTACTATGGAGAATTAAACCACCTTGGATTTTGTGACTGTTGGCAAGCTAACTAACAATAACTAATGTATTAACTGCTACTGTTGTACAGTAGCTAGCATAACAGTTAAGTGAATAATATGGTGAGCTTGCCCACTCAGTTTCCTTATATTATTTGTTGCCTGTACAGTATGTGCTCATCACTTAGCTCAGTTTCTTCTATATGACAGGCAAGATACTTCCATTGAACATTGGACGTCATGTTTAAGTTTATTTATGTTATGTTGATAATTCTCTTCCATTGGATTACATAAAACACTGTAAAATGTTTTATTTGACCTTTATTTAACTAGGCAAGTCAGTTAAGAACAAATTCTTATTTACAATGACAGCCTAGGAACAGTGGGTTAACTGGGCAGAACGAAAGATTTTTAACTTGTCAGCTTGGGGATTCAATCTAGCAACCTTTCGGTTACTGGCCCAACACTCTAACCACTAGGCTACCTGCTGCCCCAAAATGCTGACAAAGATGTTTAGCTCCATATCAATGGACACATCGGGACCTTGTTCATTCATCCTGCACTACCGAGAAGCATCAGGACTACTTTATATGAAGACTTAAGTTTCGATCATATCCTTGGACTAAAATTATTGACACTCATGTGCAAGGGCCTTTGGGTAACGTAGCACATATTCAATGGTATATATTTTTCTCACATAGCCTGTTAATTTCTGATCTTTGATAAGTTTTGGGGATTATAAATTTATCATGGTATACTACGTTAATGCTATATGTATGGGCCCTTTTGTTACTTGGTAGCTACTAGCTATTTTGGACTGTCCATACTGTAATGTTAGCGTTAGTCAGGCTTCACTGACTAGCATTACTGTTTTAGGTGGAGCTATTCTTTGCTACTTTTCAAACGAATACTACGTGATACAGTATTTCACATATCATCTTGCTAGATATGCGTTTTGTTGTGATATTTCACATAACATCTTGCAAAATAGGCCTTTTGTTTTGTTTGTGAGGAGTAATTTTTATTTATTTATTTGTTATTTCACCTTTATTTAACCAGGTAGGCTAGTTGAGAACAAGTTCTCATTTGCAACTGCGACCTGGCCAAGATAAAGCATAGCAGTGTGAACAGACAACAACACAGAGTTACACATGGAGTAAACAATAAACAAGTCAATACCATGGTAGAAAAAAAAGAGAATCTATATACAATGTGTGCAAAAGGCATGAGGTAGGCAATAAATCGAATAATTACAATTTAGCAGATTAACACTGGAGTGATAAATCATCAGATGATCATGTGCAAGAAGAGATACTGGTGTGCAAAAGAGCAGAAAAGTAAATAAATAAAAGCAGTATGGGGGGGTGAGGTAGGTAAATTGGGTGGGTAGTTTACAGATGGACTATGTACAGCTGCAGCGATCGGTTAGCTGCTCGGATAGCAGATTTTTAAAGTTGTTGAGGGAGATAAAAGTCTCCAACTTCAGAGATTTTTGCAATTCGTTCCAGTCGCAGGCAGCAGAGAACTGGAAGGAAAGGCGTCCAAATTAGGTTTTGGCTTTAGGGATAATCAGTGAGATACACCTGCTGGAGAACGTGCTACAAGTGGGTGTAGCCATCGTGACCAGTGAACTGAGATAAGACGGCACTTTACCTAGCATAGCCTTGTAGATGACCTGGAGCCAGTGGGTCTGACGACGAACATGTAGCGAGGGCCAGCCGACTAGGGCATACAGGTCGCAGTGGTGGGTCGTATAAGGTGCTTTAGTAACAAAACGGATGGCACTGTGATAAACTGCATCCAGTTTGCTGAGTAGAGTATTGGAAGCTATTTTGTAGATGACATCGCCGAAGTCGAGGATCGGTAGGATAGTCAGTTTTACTAGGGTAAGTTTGGCGGCGTGAGTGAAGGAGGCTTTGTTGCGGAATAGAAAGCTGACTCTAGATTTGATTTTGGATTGGAGATGTTTGATATGAGTCTGGAAGGAGAGTTTGCAGTCTAGCCAGACACCTAGGTACTTATAGATGTCCACATATTCTAGGTCGGAACCGTCCAGGGTGGTGATGCTAGTCGGGCGTGCGGGTGCAGGCAGCGAACGGTTGAAAAGCATGCATTTGGTTTTACTAGCGTTTAAGAGCAGTTGGAGGCCACGGAAGGAGTGTTGTATGGCATTGAAGCTCGTTTGGAGGTTAGATAGCACAGTGTCCAAGGAAGGGCCGGAAGTATACAGAATGGTGTCGTCTGCGTAGAGGTGGATCAGGGAATCGCCCGCAGCAAGAGCAACATCATTGATGTATACAGAGAAAAGAGTCGGCCCGAGAATTGAACCCTGTGGTACCCCCATAGAGACTGCCAGAGGACCGGACAACATGCCCTCCGATTTGACACACTGAACTCTGTCTGCAAAGTAGTTGGTGAACCAGGCAAGGCAGTCATTAGAAAAACCGAGGCTACTGAGTCTGCCGATAAGAATATGGTGATTGACAGAGTCGAAAGCCTTGGCCAGGTCGATGAAGACGGCTGCACAGTAATGTCTTTTATCAATGGCGGTTATGATATCGTTTAGTACCTTGAGCGTAGCTGAGGTGCACCCGTGACCGGCTCGGAAACCGGATTGCACAGCGGAGAAGGTACGTTGGGATTCGAGATGGTCCGTGATCTGTTTGTTGACTTGGCTTTCGAAGACCTTAGATAGGCAGGGCAGGATGGATATAGGTCTGTAACAGTTTGGGTCCAGGGTGTCTCCCCCTTTGAAGAGGGGGATGACCGCGGCAGCTTTCCAATCCTTGGGGATCTCAGATGATACGAAGGAGAGGTTGAACAGGCTGGCAATTGGGGGTGCGACAATGGCGGCGGACAGTTTCAGAAATAGGGGGTCCAGATTGTCAAGCCCCAGCTGATTTGTATGGGTCCAGGTTTTCCCGCTCTTTCCGAACATCTGCTATCTGGATATGGGTAAAGGAGAGGCTGGGGAGGCTTGGGCGAGTAGCAGCGGGGGGGGGGGGGGGGCGGGGCGGTTGGCCAAGGTTGGAGTCGCCAGGAGGAAGGCATGGCCAGCCATTGAGAAATGTTTGTTGAAGTTTTCGATTATCACGGACTTATCAGTGGTGACCGTGTTACCTAGCCTCAGTGCAGTGGGCAGCTGGGAGGAGGTGCTCTTGTTTTCCATGGACTTTACAGTATCCCAGAACTTTTTGGAGTTAGAGCTACAGGATGCAAATTTCTGCTTGAAAAAGCTGGCCTTTGCTTTCCTGACTGACTGCGTGTATTGGTTCCTATTGGTAATGGCAGAGAGACGGTAAGAGACACTGTTTTATTTTAGTTTTAGGTTAGACTACTCACTTTAATGGATCAGTCGTCCACCAGGCTACACTCTACGATTAGGGGGAGGTGGGAGAGGAAGCGTTGGGTGTCTCGGTTAGGGAGACAAGGGAATGGTGTTCAATGTTTTACTGTTAGTATAGATTTATGTTTGTTTGTTCCAACAGATCTTTACATATTTTTCTCACTATAAAATATTAATGCGGTCCTTGTAGTTACTAAACATATTTTAGATATGCCTTTATGCTATAGCGTATTCCATGTTTGAATCTTTGGTTAAATTACTTCAAATGTAAAACTTAATTTTACTCTGGGGAATGTCTGTAGAGTTTGTAAACCATCCAGGCTGAAACAGGTTATTACGAGGCTTAAACAGCTACATTCATCTATTGTGTTCCTACAAGAAACTCATTTGTTGAAGGATGAGCTCCTTAAAGTACGCAGGAGATGGCCAGGGCAAGTAATAGCATCCAGTTTCTCCTCTCATTCTCGTGGTGTTGTGGTTTTAATTCACAAATTTGTTCCGTTTCAAGTGGATAATATCATAACTGATACAGCAGTTAGATACATTTTGAACAGGGAACTCTTTTGAATGAGCGTATTAATCTGGTTAATGTTGATGGTCCTAATGATGATAATCCCAAATTCTTTGGGAATGTATTTCTATCGATGGCCTCCCGTCCTGATAAAGTCCTAATAGCAGGGGTTTTAATTGCACTCTTGATCCTCATCTAGACTGCTCCTCTGGTTTAGACACTTCCCACTCGCCGAGTAGAAAGAAATTACAGCATTTCATTAAGGACTTGAATCTATATGAAACTTGGAGGACTCCGAACCTGAGTAAAAGGGAGTCTTCATGTTAAAAGTAGTATAGACTACTTTTTAGTTTATTGCTCATTGGTTCCCAATGTAGCAGGAAGTGGATATGATAGTATTGAGAGACCATTCCACACTGAGTGACCATTCCCTTGTCATTATTCTATAGGGATACAAAACTAGTAAAAGGATCCTCTCGATGGTGCTTGCATCCCAGATGGTTACAGGACCCAGACTTCTTACATTACGTTGGAGTGCATATAGATGTATATTTTACATTGAACACTGACCAAACGTCAGCGAGTGCCAGATGGGAGACTTTCAAAGCATATATTAGGGGGCAAATTATAAGTTTTACCAGTTTCAAATAAATTCAATCTGAAAATGAGAGCGATGGACAGCAAAATCTGAGAATTGGAGAGGGAAGCTTTTTTGGAAAACTCAGTAGAAATAAACCAATAATGATTTACTCTTAAAGCTCAAGATGAAGAACGTTCCACCTCAAAGGCTGAAACAGTCCTTCTATGATCAAGGTGAAAAACATGGTAAATTGCTGGCCTGGTGCATTAAGAAGCTAAATTCAGACAAAGCCATTAATTGAATTCATAATATTAAAGGACAATTATCAATGGATCCTGTAGAAATAAACCAAACATTTGCTTCCTACTACAACACATTTTATACAACTCTGAATCTCTCGAGAACTTAACTAATCAGACATAATTTTTGGATTGTCTTGATTTTCGCTCTATTTCAGAAGACACAAAATTGGATCTGGAAAGGAATTGAATGGTGTTGAAATATCTGATGCTATTTCCAATATGAAGGGAGGTAAAGCGGCAGGTCCAGATGATTCTCCCAGTAGATATTTAAGACAAAGTTCCAGGTCCACTTTTGGATATGTATGCTGAATCCTCTCAGCAAGGTTGTTTCCACCTCTCTCTAAGGAGTGCTTTAATCACTCTTATTCGGAAGCCTGATAAATCCCCAACAAAATGTGAAAGTTACAAACTGATTTCTCTTCTGAACTCCGACTCAAAATGTTTTGCTAAAGCTTTAGCCAGGGGATTGGATAGAGTGCTCCCATATCTAACACTCAAAGACCAAAACAGCTTTGTGAAAAACCGTCAAGGTTTTCACAATGTGAGGAGAGTACTAAACATAGTGCACGTGTGAAGGGTCCCCTGATACTGTCATACTCTCACATGATGCAGAGAAGGCATTCGATAGAGTTGAGTGGTCATATTTATTTGAAGTGCTTAAGAGATTTGGGTTTGGGAACTACTTCTGTAAATGGATTAAGATATTATATACCGACCCCACTGCAGAAGTTGCCACTAACAACTTGATTTCACAACCTTTTATGCTTTTTCGGGGTACGAGACAAGGATGTCCGGCCAGTCCAGGACTCTTTATTTTAGCTATAGAACCCTTTGCCATTGCAGTAAGGTCCCATCCGTCAATTTGTGAAATTAAAACATTGGATTCTGAACATGTATGCCGATGATACCCTCTTATTCTTAACAGATCTAAAGAATTCTATCTCTTCCCTCTCCAATATAATTAATAACTTTGGTCAGTTTTCTGGGTTTAAAGTTAATAAAACTTTAACCCTCTTCTATCCTTTTCCTCAACAAGCAAGAGAGCCTGAATCCAGTTGTACAGCATCCATTTGTGAATACAGAACAAGGTTTCACATATCTTGGTATTAAAATCACACCAGAAATTGGCTCCTTGACTTCAACAAATTATGAACCCATGGTAACGAGTGTAACAGAATCCATCAACAGATGGACATCATTGCCTATATCTATTATTGGTCGAATAAATATCATTAAGATAAATATTCTGTTCAAATTTCTTTATCTATTTCAATCAATTCCTCTGGCTCAACCACCTTTATTTTTTTCACAAAGATCAGAAAGATACTCTCAAATTTGATCTGGAGCAACAGAAAACCAAGGCTTAGACTTTCTCTTCTTTATTTGCCATATGACAGAGGGGGGTTGCAACTTCCACACCTACAGTGGTATTACTGGGCTGCACAACTTAGGGCTGCAATGTTTTGGTTCTCCAAGAAACCATACTTACCCAGGCTGCAGACTGAAATGCTGTCCACAAAAGGCTTAACTCTGTATGGATATTTGTACTCTGCTCCCTTTAAGAAGCTAAAGAAGAATACTACTAATCCCTTTGTTAAAAACCTCCTAACTATGTGGCATAAAGTACAGCAATATCTGGGCCAATCCCCTGTATTATCCAGTTTTACACCAATTTGGGGCAATGACAATTTCACACCTAGTAAAAATGACTTGGGGTTTAAAGAATGGCCAAGAAATTGTATTGTTAAAGTAATGGATGTATTCAATTAAAAAGGGCTCATGTCATTTGAAGAAATAAATGAAAGATTTAACTCACCACAAAAGCCTTTTTTCAAATATTACAATTGAGAAGCTTTATTTTTTCAAGTCTAAAACAATCTTCCCTACAATGTCCTTTGACCACTTTAGAAACTCTCTCTGTTAGTATGTGTTATGGGAGAGGTCAGATGACGTCAATATATGGGAAAATGGTAGATACTCATAAAGACAATTCTGATAGTAAGAGACTTCAGTGGATACAAGTTATGCAGGAAGATATTTCAGCAGAGGACTGTGGTATGATATGCTCTAGAGCTCAGATACAGACAATAAACACCAGCCTGAGATTGTTGCAATACAATTTGATAATGAGAACATATATATCACCTGTTAAGATCCACATATTTGACCCTAATATCCCAGACCTGTGTTAAATGTAACACGCATTTAGGCACCTTGTATCATTGCCTGGAGGAATGTGCTGAGATACAACAGTTTTGGAGCTCAGCACTGCACTATATCTCTGAGATGACCTCTACCCCAATACCATTAATCCCTAAATGTTGCATCCTAAATCTTTACCCAGGGAATTCCTCTTTATATAGGAGAGAGAAGAAAATGGTTGACCTCTGTCCATTACACGCTAGACTTTCAATTGCTCTGCACTGAAAGTATGTCAGTTCACCCTCACTTGGTCATTGGTTAAAATAATTCACGTCAAGCCTGGCTCTTAAAAATGTACTTATATAGTGAAAAAGAAAGCCCCAGAGTTTCATGATATTTGGGATCTGTTTTGTGACTTTTTGCAAACTGGTGATATTGTAGAAGAATTGGAAGGTGAATAAGTGAATATTAGGTGAATATTGTCTATAGTCGAAGCGTAATCTGCATTATTATATACGACTGAATATAATACTTTTTATGTTTTTTTATTAGAGGAAATGTGTCTGTGAATGTTTGGTTGTTGTAACGGTTCTCCTCTTCCTCTTCATCCGAAGAGGAGGAGCATGGATTGAACCAAGACGCAGCGTTGTAACTTGACATATTGTTTATTTAAACAAGACACAAAACGAACTATACTTGATTAACCACAAAACAAATAAATGATGTAGAGTCTACATTGTAGACAGACCTGGACACGAACTTACATATAATGTGAAGAACGCATGAACAGGAAAACTGACTACATAAAAGAACGAACGTACAAACAAACAAACAAACAAACAAACAAACAAACAAACAAACAAACAAACAAACAAACAAACAAACAAACCGAGAACAGTCCCGTGTGGCGTAACATACAAACACTGACACAGGAGACAACCACCCACAACAAACAGTGTGAAAACACCTACCTTAATATGACTCTCAATCAGAGGAAATGAAAAACACCTGCCTCTAATTGAGAGCCATATTAGGTACCCATTAACCAACATAGAAACAGAAAACATAGACTGCCCACCCAAACTCACGTCCTGACCAACTAACACATACAAAAACTAACAGAAAACAGGTCAGGAACGTGACAGTTGTTATGCTTTTGTCTCTTTGGGTTGGGGGGGGGGGTATGTGTGGAAATAAAGAAATCCATGTATTTCTGTAATTGTTGATTTGGAACAAATAAATATGTGTTAAAAAAATGTTTTAAGAAGAGCCTCTGTGGAATAGAAAACAGTGGAATGTTGACCCTTAAAAATGTTGGCTAAGCGAGCAGGTATACAAACCAAAGAATTTACAGTAAGATTATTAACTAAAAATAACTCACCAAACTACTTTGATGGCCCTTGGTCTTTCCTTTTCTCCCTAATTTTCTGAACAGGGCGTGAATGCAGCAGGAAATACGGTGGCGAATAAAGTCAACTGGAAAGAGTATGTTTGCTGCATCCTGAGAAGTTCAGCGCCGGTCACGAGCTCTTAAACAGCTCCTCTCAGCTCTTTCTCCATTTAGCTTCTGTACGACCGCGTCTCATCTACTCACTGAACTTGGAGAACTGAACTTTCTCTCCTCTGCCTATTCTTTCATGTCAGCCTACACAATAACCTGGCTTTTCTTTCAGCAGGGTGGGTGGTTGTATGTCACACCACCTCAGAGGAACACAACACAACACAGGCAGGCTGCTGCGCTGGCTGGTTCAGCTCTGAAGTCGCTCCCTCCGCATAAGAATAAAGAGCTGGCCTTGTTACTAAACAACTACAGCTACAGTGTTAGGTAACATCACAATCAGTTCACAGTGTGGTGATATCACACAGTTCACAGTGCGGTGGTATCATACAGTTCACCGTGCGGTGGTATCATACAGTTCACCGTGCGGTGGTATCATACAGTTCACAGTGCGGTGATATCATACAGTTCACCATGCGGTGGTATCATACAGTTCACCGTGCGGTGATATCATACAGTTCACCATGTGGTGATATCATACAGTTCACAGTGCGGTGGTATCATACAGTTCACCGTGCGGTGGTATCACACAGTTCACAGTGCGGTGATATCATACAGTTCACCGTGTGGTGATATCATACAGTTCACAGTGCGGTGGTATCATACAGTTCACCGTGCGGTGGTATCACACAGTTCACAGTGCGGTGGTATCATACAGTTCACAGTGCGGTGGTATCACACAGTTCACAGTGCGGTGGTATCATACAGTTCACAGTGCGGTGGTATCATACAGTTCACAGTGCGGTGGTATCATACAGTTCACAGTGCGGTGGTATCATACAGTTCACAGTGCGGTGGTATCATACAGTTCACTGTGCGGTGGTATCATACAGTTCACCGTGCGCTGGTATCATACAGTTCACCGTGCGGTGATATCATACAGTTCACCGTGCGGTGATATCATACAGTTCACTGTGCGGTGGTATCATACAGTTCACCGTGCGGTGGTATCATACAGTTCACTGTGCGCTGGTATCATACAGTTCACCGTGCGCTGGTATCATACAGTTCACCGTGCGGTGGTATCATACAGTTCACCGTGCGCTGGTATCATACAGTTCACTGTGCGGTGGTATCATACAGTTCACCGTGCGGTGGTATCATACAGTTCATTGTGCGGTGGTATCATACAGTTCACCGTGCGCTGGTATCATACAGTTCACTGTGCGGTGGTATCATACAGTTCACCGTGCGCTGGTATCATACAGTTCACTGTGCGGTGGTATCATACAGTTCACAGTGCGGTGGTATCATACAGTTCACTGTGCGGTGGTATCATACAGTTCACCGTGCGCTGGTATCATACAGTTCACCGTGCGGTGGTATCATACAGTTCACCGTGTGGTGATATCATACAGTTCACAGTGCGGTGGTATCATACAGTTCACCGTGCGGTGATATCATACAGTTCACAGTGCGGTGGTATCATACAGTTCACAGTGCGGTGGTATCATACAGTTCACCGTGCGCTGGTATCATACAGTTCACCGTGCGGTGGTATCATACAGTTCACCGTGCGGTGGTATCATACAGTTCACCGTGCGGTGGTATCATACAGCTCACAGTGCGGTGGTATCATACAGTTCACTGTGCGGTGATATCATACAGTTCACAGTGCGGTGGTATCATACAGTTCACAGTGCGGTGATATCATACAGTTCACAGTGCGGTGGTATCATACAGTTCACAGTGCGGTGATATCATACAGTTCACAGTGCGGTGATATCATACAGTTCACCGTGCGGTGGTATCATACAGTTCACAGTGCGGTGGTATCATACAGTTCACCGTGCGGTGGTATCATACAGTTCACCGTGCGGTGATATCATACAGTTCACAGTGCGGTGGTATCATACAGTTCACAGTGCGGTGATATCATACAGTTCACAGTGCGGTGGTATCATACAGTTCACAGTGCGGTGATATCATACAGTTCACAGTGCGGGGATATCATACAGTTCACAGTGCGGTGGTATCATACAGTTCACAGTGCGGTGATATCATACAGTTCACAGTGCGGTGGTATCATACAGTTCACCGTGCGGTGATATCATACAGTTCACAGTGCGGTGGTATCATACAGTTCACAGTGCGGTGGTATCATACAGTTCACCGTGCGGTGATATCATACAGTTCACAGTGCGGTGGTATCATACAGTTCACTGTGCGGTGGTATCATACAGTTCACCGTGCGGTGATATCATACAGTTCACAGTGCGGTGGTATCATACAGTTCACTGTGCGGTGGTATCATATAGTTCACTGTGCGGTGGTATCATACAGTTCACTGTGCGGTGGTATCATCCCCAACCTCTTGGGTCCGAGAGGCTAGAGAACAGAGATGTTGGGAGGCAGAGTGGAGATTTGATTATTTTCACAGAAAGAGGATGAGCGAGGCCGCAGGCCAGCCAAAGAGACTCTCCCTCTGATCGGTTGAGAGTCAGCCAAACCACAGCTGCATTGTTTCGCAGAGAGAAAATGTGTACCCTACTCAACCACTGACTTTCCCCAAACCTAAAGTTCAAATGGATTTCAGTCAAGCCAAGGACAAGGACAGGCTAGGTCACACACAGACGACCTGGCTATAATTGGATTTCCGCACACAACCTCCCCTTCTCTGACTGACTGACTGAGAGAGAGGGGCACTTGACATGCAACACTCCCTCAGCCCTACAGAGAGGTCAAAGGTTGTTCTGGATGCCTAAGGCACATGCACATTACTGACTCAAGGGGCAGTGTGACTCTATTGGCAAATCCCTCAACTTTTACACGTATAATACTTCCTGCATAACTTGTATCCACTGAAGTCTCTTACTATCAGAGTTGTCTTTATGAGTATCTACCATTTTCCCATATATTGACGTCATCTGACCTCTCCCATAACACATACTAACAGAGAGAGTTTCTAAAGTGGTCAAAGGACATTGTAGGGAAGATTGTTTTAGACTGGAAAAAATAAAGCTTCTCAATTGTAATATTTGAAAAAAGGCTTTTGTGGTGAGTTAAATACAGTGCATCAGCACTCTACGGGGCACAAAATAACTTCAACCAAGTCACCTTATTGAAGTCATTTTCATTAATAAATGTATACATATACTACTCACACTGAGTGACCATCTGGCCATGAAATAGTTAATACAGGAGAAACTGGGGGAGGTGAAGGGGTGTGAATGATTGGCCCAGGGTGAGTGGGATATATCTCTTTATTTTACAGGGTAGCTGCAGGTGTGTGTCCCCTCAGATAGAACACGTTCTGTTCCTCAGCCGCCTGCTGGCTGGTTCAGCTGGGGAGAAGGACAAGTAGCAGCAGTCTTCCAAAAGCAGAACCAGCACCTGATGATCTGCCCTGGCTGAACATTATAAACAGAACTACAAACACATTGACAGGAATTATAGTGTATACACTGTGATTGGCTTAGAAGCGTGTCAGTCCCACAGACAATCAATACAAATGATGGTGTACAGTAAATGTTTGTTCCGTGGCTGTGTTTGATATTGGAATTGAAGGTTCACTGTACCTAACCAACCACAGCATGATTTGATCATAACAATAGCATATTTTTCCTGCATTCGGGTTAGTGCACAGCGTCCTTGGAAACATCGAGGCCTGGCATCATGACTTATCTCTGTTGTAATCCCGAGGACAGCTTTCGCATGGCGGAAAACAACAATACGTTCCTTGAAAATATGTGGTGTGTGTGATGTCTATTCGCCTACCTACATGGTCCTATCAATGTACCGTACATACTGCAGCTGCAGCTCCATGTTTTTGTTTTTGATCAGAGTGGTTTATTCAGAACTGACCCTGGCAGTGAGATATCTGGAAAAACACTCTCTTCACTTTTTTTTTAACCTTCACCACTGTTCCCCATTCTCTAGCCTTGCCTGTTACCATACAGGCGTCTGGCCCAAACTCAGCAGCAGCCCATTTCTCAACAGAACAAACAGAGAAGCTCAGTCAGTCTAGATTCTGAGCTCACGGCCAGCTCCAACTTTAATCAGCCCTTTCATCTCCTCTACGAGGCTGTAAATCTCCTCTCCATCTCAACCTGAGTCCAACTCGTAAAGGATTTGCAGGCACACCGCAGCCAGAACTGTCTATTTCTCCCTGGAGCAGAGTGAGTGAGCCCTGGGTTATAGGGGCTATCTGGCTATCTGGCCTATACATACGCACACAGACAGACTGAGGTCAGGGGTCACCTGAAAAATGTCTCCCTTTGTGGATCAATCCAGATAGTGTCATCGATACAGAAAAAACACTGATTAAGTAGCGTGTCGCTGAAGGATGGAGCACTGTCTGGGGCAAGGGTCAACAGACAGTTAGGTAGACTAACAGGTCAGCACAAAGAAACATAGGTTTATTTAAAACATGTACAATATCCATGGAACAACAATTAGCCAAGTAGTTCAATCAGTGAGCAGAAATGAAGTGGTCATTCACTCATGTAATCTCCATGAAAAGAGATGATAGAGTGGCATATCCTCCCATCTGAAGTTAAGGACAGACCTATCTTTTCATAACAGAGCAGGACAAAGACCTTTGAGTAATCCTGAAGTCTCCCCCATCTAGCCAGCCACAACCAGTCAACCAGTGGCCTTAAGATAGACACAATGGGGCTGCAGTCCTGTCCTGTAGCAGGCAGCACAGTGCAGGCAGAATGGGTCCCCAAGAACTAAAGCTTTTATAGTGTTCTGTTAGCCTTCATCCCTGTCCATGTTCCCACATCAGTGTCTAGAGTTACAGCAGTAGCCACAATCGGATACACTACAGCTGGACTCTGGGCTGTGTACTTAATGCCACAGGATCCCCTGTTCAAATCAAATCAAATGTTATTGGTCACATACACATATTTAGCAGATGTTATTGCGAGAGTAGCGAAATGCTTGTGTTCCTAACTCCAACAGTGCAGTAGTGTCTAACAATTCACAACAATACACACAAATCTAAAAGTAAAATACATATATAAATATTATGACGTGCAATGTTCTGAAGAAGACACTACACCTCAGGGCTCTCTTCAGTACCTCTCTACCCCTCCTCTGCCTCCCTCCTCCTCTCTCTCTCCCTCCTTCCCTCGCTTTGCTAAGGCAGACAGTACTCTACCCTTGTTGCTCCTCTTCACCTCCACTGTGTATCCCATAGTGCCAGAATGGAGGTTGTTATGGAAACCAGTGGCTAATTTATTCTCTTTCCCTTTGTCTAGGTTTTACCTTCACTAACCTCACCAGCTTTATGGGGATGAAATACTAGACCAATATTAGATAAACTTCAAATGTCAAGGGATGGACGCAGCCTTTTCAGTTCTAATTAACACCCACCTCGCACCCCAACCCCCTTCCTCCACCCAGGCCCAGACATATTCTGTCTGCCTGCTCAAAGCGTGTCTAAAGAGGGGGGCTGTGTTTCATTCTGTCCCGCGCTGCTGGGTTGCTCTGGTCTACAGTGTCACATAAAGACATCCTTCAGTGATTTAAAAAAAACTTTTACTGTTAAAAAGCGATATCCCAAGCATAAATACAGTTACTTTCACACACTAAAGGGTAAAAACAATGTTTGAGCAAAATATATAAATATATATATATATTTTTTTTACACAACTGCATACTTCAAGGAGTAGCACATTCAATGAGTTGGCCTGGTGGGAATCCATGATGTCATCGGACTCCCCTTTGCTTAAGGAACAATAAAGGAGCAATAGAGAACAAAAGATGACCCCCCCCCCCCCCCCCCCACTTGTGCTATGTAATGATTTGCCTGGACAACCTATTGAGATGTGCCTCTTGTTAAGTAAATCATGAGTTAAATGAGGTGAAAAGGAGACTGGAGTGCCACTTTAAAACTCTGCCACACAGGATCTAACTCACAGCCAGGGCTATCCGGGCCTATATATCTCAACTAGAGACAAGCTTTGTTGTTGTGTTGGGTGGTTTATATCACCCTAAACAGAAGCCTCCCCGTCACTCCATCTCTGTGAGATGTGTGTATGTTTTATTATGTCTCTGCCCACAGTTTTCTGGGCTAATCACATGAATTGATGCTGTGGAACTTCTTCCTTCACTTGCTGTGTTATCTGAGATCAAGCTAGCCCTATCAGCAGTCTGACACTGTTGTGTTTCAGTAGTGAATGCAAGGTGCTGTGGGGAGGAGGAAGGCCCAAGCCTCGGATAACATCTAGAGGGGGCCAGAGTGAAGCTGCATTGCAGTGACTCAACAGGGCCTGAGGGATACAGCCCCTTGCCCTGACAGACAGTAGCAGAGAGGCTAGTGCTAACATGTGCTGCTCACTGATTATATCTCAGGTGACCTGCTTACCATGGCAGACGCTTGAAACTGGGACACTATTTCAGAGTGAAGTAGTCTCAGTCAGTCAGGGTGGTGATAGCAGCACAGTACGCAAGTAGCTTTGAAGCGCGACCCCTGTGTCTTATTTTGCAAAACACAACTATTTGATTTAGATTGTGTGATATGAACAAAGGAAAATGTAGTATTTAGTATTTATTAGGATTCCTATTAGCTGCTGCCAAGGTAGTCCTAAACTAGTCCTAAATATAAAGCATTAAAGGATGTGTGTCTGTACCTGTATGCAGAGTGGCCTTCCCTCCCTGTATGGTAAGGCTGGTGTTCCTCTATGATGTTGTGAATGAGCGGCGAGGAGGGCAGGTGGGTGCGGGCCGGGTGGGGAAGGGTGCCCATGTGGCTGTACATGTCCCAGGAGCGGGCAGGGCCCTGGACCGGGGCTGGGGACCCTTTCTTCCTCCTAGGCAGAGTGCCGTGGATGGAGACACTGTGGTATCCGGCTGGGGGCAGCTCTGGTACTACAGGCCTGGAGGTCAGCAGGTCCATGGAGGAGGCCAGGGGACACTGCCTGCTGCCCACGCCCATGTGCATATTCCTGGGCAGACTGGCAAACCTCCCCTCCGCCATCATCCTCAGCTCTGAGAGGAAAGAAAGAGAGAGACACACATCAGAACAGATGGCAGGAGGAGTGGACTGAGGACCTACTTCCACCTAGAGGTTATATAAGGCTGGTTATCGCAGACGACTGGGTTTTCTCCTTGTTGTGACAATATCACAGACATGGTGTCCGGGACAGTAAACAGGTGCTGCTGATGCACAAGATGGGTGGCAATATTTACGTGCGTGCGTACATTTCCTCTTAAGCTGTCAGTATAGTACAGCACAGTGACAATGGCATTGCTACTGGATATGTTAAGATAATGTTATATACATAAGTACATTGAAATGATGCCAATGGCATAAAGACCACCATCCCTCATTTATCCAAGTCATAGTTCCACTGATGATCACTCCCTCTCCATACAACCTCCCAGAGAGAGAGGAGCAGCAAGAAGCATGGAGACACAACTCCGGGCTATCAGTGAACCACCAGCCAGTCTGACTCTGACAACACAACAGCAGATAGGGATCTCTTGTTCTCTGTCTTCTCCAAAAACATGTTTACCTCAGTTTGGACCACTACGCCTCTAATTGGACAATGAAATAAAGACTCCTTTCTAAGCCGAGAAGCTTTTCTGCTCAGCTTTCTGCTTTTATCTGTTGCCTCCAGCCAACTCCTTAACATGCTTAACAAGCAGAGAAACCAAATTCCCTCCTCGGCAGAGAGGGGATGACGTCACGTGTTGTTGCTGCTGTTTCCTCACCTGCTCCTCGAAGAGCAGCAGCACAGGATTACTCATACCTGTTTAATTTCCTAAACTTGACGTGGCATGTGAAGGGGAGTGAGTGTAAAACAAAATGGTCTGTCAATCATCTCAGGGTTTAGCTGTAATTTAGGTTGTTTGATTATCATACTGTAAGGGGTCAACTGAGGATAAAGCCTGCGGTCTTCATTAAAATGCAATTGTGTGGTGATGGAAGATAAAGAAAACCTTTGGTTATTAAGATATTAAGACCTCCTGGCACTTTGATCGTTTCTTAAAAAACAGCCTAGACAAGGCTGGTCACCATCCTTCACTGTGTTTTTGCTGGTGCCTTCACTGTGTTTTTGCTGGTGCCTTCACTGTGTTTTTGCTGGTGTCTTTGTTGTGTTTTTGCTGGTGTCTTTGTTGTGTTTTTGCTGGTGCCTTCACTGTGTTTTTGCTGGTGCCTTCACTGTGTTTTTGCTGGTGCCTTCACTGTGTTTTTGCTGGTGCCTTCACTGTGTTTTTGCTGGTGCCTTCACTGTGTTTTTGCTGGTGCCTTCACTGTGTTTTTGCTGGTGCCTTCACTGTGTTTTTGCTGGTGCCTTCACTGTGTTTTGCTGGTGTCTTTGTTGTGTTTTTGCTGGTGCCTTCGCTGTGTTTTTGCTGGTGCCTTCACTGTGTTTTTGCTGGTGCCTTCACTGTGTTTTGCTGGTGTCTTTGTTGTGTTTTTGCTGGTGTCTTTGTTGTGTTTTTGCTGGTGTCTTTGTTGTGTTTTTGCTGGTGCCTTCACTGTGTGTTTGCTGGTGCCTTCACTGTGTTTTTGCTGGTGCCTTCACTGTGTTTTTGCTGGTGTCTTTGTTGTGTTTTTGCTGGTGTCTTTGTTGTGTTTTTGCTGGTGCCTTCACTGTGTTTTTGCTGGTGTCTTTGTTGTGTTTTTGCTGGTGCCTTCACTGTGTTTTTGCTGGTGCCTTCACTGTGTTTTTGCTGGTGCCTTCACTGTGTTTTTGCTGGTGCCTTCACTGTGTTTTTGCTGGTGCCTTCACTGTGTTTTGCTGGTGTCTTTGTTGTGTTTTTGCTGGTGTCTTTGTTGTGTTTTTGCTGGTGCCTTCACTGTGTTTTTGCTGGTGCCTTCACTGTGTTTTGCTGGTGCCTTCACTGTGTTTTGCTGGTGTCTTTGTTGTGTTTTTGCTGGTGTCTTTGTTGTGTTTTTGCTGGCGCCTTCACTGTGTTTTTGCTGGTGCCTTCACTGTGTTTTTGCTGGTGCCTTCACTGTGTTTTTGCTGGTGTCTTTGTTGTGTTTTTGCTGGTGTCTTTGTTGTGTTTTTGCTGGTGCCTTCACTGTGTTTTTGCTGGTGCCTTCACTGTGTTTTTGCTGGTGCCTTCACTGTGTTTTGCTGGTGTCTTTGTTGTGTTTTTGCTGGTGTCTTTGTTGTGTTTTTGCTGGTGCCTTCACTGTGTTTTTGCTGGTGCCTTCACTGTGTTTTTGCTGGTGCCTTCGCTGTGTTTTTGCTGGTGACCAGTCTTCACTGTGTTTAGGACACTGGTGACTGGCATGGTATGCTGTTGACCAGTCTATTCTGGAATGCTGGTCACCAGCAAAACCAGCATCAAAGTGCTTAATTATTTAAGACTGAACATTACATGTATTATAAGGCCTTACTTTTCAGGTTCTAGTTTTCCCCTAATACAGTAGCCACATCAGGCCTGCAAGACACATCAGGCTGGCTTGCAAATTGATTTTTAATTCCTGTTGGAATCCAGCCAGAATGGGGATATACAACAATTGTAACTTTTTTTCACCCACAATCTGTATTTATAATTACTGCCTGGGTTAGACAGATGAATAATTATCCATCTAAACTGGAACAACCATTTCAGTAACAGGTACAACATGTCCAACTAACAGATTGGATTAGTTTATAAACATGTATGTTATTTATCGTTGTGTAGCATAAGATTTATTAATCAATCAATGTACATGCAAAAACACAACAAATGGTGAAACAAACAATTCAAAAAATCTAACTGCAGTAGAGAATGCTGGGAAATATGATAATGATGGGCATGGTTTTGCCAGGCCAGCTTGACCAGTTAGACTATTGTGGACCAGCATAGACCGGCATGGTCACTAGCATACCATCATAAACTGGTCACCAGCATCACCAGCTTGACCAGCTGGTCGGCCAACCTAACCAGCTAGACCATGCTGGTCAGACGAGCTTGAAATGTTGCTCTTTTTTTCATCAGGGTTTGCTTTACACATTCATGCATGGATGTGAACCTCTGTGTGATTAAAAAAGTAGTGCAGAATGCGTGTAAAACAATGGGCGGTGGGTTGAGGGGGCAGCAGTCCTTTAGAAACACCCCCTTGGGGAGGATGGGGACACGGAGAGGTGGAGAATCCACTGACCCAGACAACAGCTGAATGTGACCACGCACTGACCCTATTAACTAGCGCTATTCAACACACATACACACTGTCACCGTGACCCCAACACACACACACACGCACACACACACATACAAATACACAAGGCCTGGTGCTGCTTTCAGAGCCTTTGTCTTCTTTCTGCTGTGTGAAATGTAATCTGAGCCAGGGCTGTTGTCAGTGTTTCGGTCTGGTATTAACTCTGTGAACTGTCTCTAACTGAGAGGGGGAGATTAAGGCCCTGCTTCACATCCCTAAAATGGTTAATCCTCCCCACAGGGATTGCAGTGCAACCAGATATGTTCTTCTATGGGGAGATGGTTCGCGGTTTAACCCGCTGGCTGAGTGCCAGGAGGGCAGCAGAAGGGAGGACTATTCTGTAGCATGGGAGGAATTCCCCACCATCACGGGTGCTGCTGACTGACTGACTGACTGAAGGGAGAGTACCATAATCTGCCCTGTGATGACAGCACACTTCCAAATACACAGACACACTCATTCCTATCATGCAAATGCAATTAAAATAGTAGTACAACATAGTCCTGCAATTGACGTATGCTAAGATCACCCTTCTCTCTGTGCTAGGTTTACTCAGCATAGCAGCATCAAGGAGATGATAGAATGCCAGTAGTGTAGACAAAAATGAAGCTACTTATACTGGGAAATAACCATGGTTAACAACAGGTTTCAATCTCAGGAGAATTTAGGGCATTTCAAGGTGAAATTGGATCAGAAACACTTTTAATCCACCTACTGTGTTCCATGTGTATTGTGAGACTAAAGATCAGATCAGAGTACCGGTTTTCACAGAGTGATTCGGTACTGTTAGCTATCCAGAATCAAAAACTCCACTATATTTTTTTTGTCTCCCAGAAATTGCTTAACACCTCTAATATCATGTCGATCACATGTCCTGACGTGGATCTTAGATCACCACAGACATTTATTCCCCTGCTCTATGTCCAGACTCATCATGTGAGCACGTTCCACTTACTCATCATCATCATCAACATCATACCACAGAACAAACACAAATTACAGTCTATGGGGGTGTGGCAAATCACACAACTCACCCAGAGAGGAAGAGGCGAAGCGAGAGGTTTTACTCTGCCCAAAATCTGTCCACGAAAATAACCCCACGAAGTGAGCAATTTTTGTATGGGGGTCAATGAGGGAGTGTGGAATTTGGCCATTTTTTTAAATATTTGTCTTATTAGATCGAATAGAAGTTTTGTAATGGTTAGGATTTTTATGAATACACTGATATACAGTGCATTCAGAAAGTCTTCAGACTACTTGACGTTTTCCACATTTTGTTACGTTACAGCATTACTCTAAAATTGATTAAATTGTGTTTTTTTGTGTGTTTTTTTCAACAATACCCCATAACTACAAAGCAAAATCAGGTTCTGAGAAATTTTAGCAAAACCGTGGGTTGGTGCCAGGTTTCCTTCAGATGTGACGTTTGGCATTCAGGCCAAAGAGTTCAATCTTGGTTTCATCAAACCGGAGCATCTTGTTTCTCATGGTCTGAGAGTCCCTTATGTGCCTTTTGGCAAACTCCAAGCGGGCTGTCATGTGCCTTTTACTGAGGAGTGGCTTCCATCAGGCCACCCTACCATAAAGGCCTGATTGGTGGAGTGCTGCAGAGATGGTTGTCCTTCTGAAAGGTTCTCCCATCTTCATAAAGGAACTCTGGAGCTCTGTCAGAGTGACCATCGGGTTCTCGGTCACCTCCCTGATCATGGCCCTTCTCCCCTGATTGCTCAGTTTGGCCAGGCGGCCAGCTCTAGGAAGAGTCTTGGTGGTTCCAAACTTCTTCCATTTAAGAATGATGGTGGCCACTGTGTTCCTGGGGACCTTCAATAATGCAGAAATGTTTGGTACCCTTCCCCAGATCAGTGCCTTGACACAATCCTGAATCAGAGCTCTACAGACAATTCTAAGACCTCATGACTTGGTTACGGCTCTGACATGAACTGTCAACTGTGGGACCTTATATAGACAGGTGTGTGCCTTACCAAATCATGTCCAATCAATTGAATCTACCACAGGTGGACTCCAATCAAGTTGTAGAAACATCTCAAATATGACCAATGGAAACAGGATGCACCTGAGCTCTATTTCGAGTCTCATAGCAAAGGGTCTGAATACGTATGTAATTAAGGTATTTCAGTTGAATTTGCTCAAATTAAAAAAATAAGTCAGAATACTTTCCGAATGCACTGTATTTCCATTGTTAGAGCGGTCACTTGACTATCTTGTCAATATAATAAACTATCTTTGACTCAATCAAACACCCGACCTTAACCAACAGCACCCACCTAGTGTGCTAAGCAGCCATTTTGTGCCAGACCACTCTTCAGTGGCCAGGTGAGGATTCCTATAGAAGCCAATGAAACTGGTGGGGCTGGGGATGGGGCAAGGGGTTAATTGGCTGGTCAGTGTATGGAGGCCTTAGGGCTGGTCAGTGTATGGAGGCCTGCTGTTGACTTCAGAAAAAGCAGAATGAGAAACCAGCAGTGAGTCAGTGTGGCCAAAACCAGTCACATCTGTTCCCACTCAAGGAATGCTGTTTGATAATTACTTCCCTGCGGTGAGTCTGTTGCACGTGCTGGAAGACAAAGGGTTAACTCTCTCTGGGCTCATTAAGACAACATAAATATTCAATATTCTGATAACATAAATGATTCATGTGAAATACTAGAAGAGGTGACAAGGTTAGGGCTGTTATTTGAACTGAGGTGTGAGTGTAGAAAATCGCAACCGTCCCTCTTCTTTTGTCTCCTTTCTGCCTCATGATGTCACTCTGCTGTACCTCACACTGTTTCACTTCCTTTCTCTCTTTTGTCTGTCTACCTCTCACAAGCACAATGGTCTTTCTCTGGCTCTCTCCATCTCTGTCTCTGTTCTCTCATCACTTTAACTGCTGCCCACTGCTGACATCATCCTATGCATATTTTACTCTCTCTCTCTCTCTCACACACACACACACACACACACACACACACACACACACACACACACACACACACACACACACACACACACACACACACACACACACACACACACACACACACACACACACACACACAAACACACACACACCCTTTAAAGTTCTGGCTCATGGCACATGTCATTAGCTCATGTCAACAAACACAAATATTGTCTTTATTTTACTGTACTTATAGTAGGAGCATTGTGTCCTGCACTAGTCACACAGCATCTACAAATCTGTTACCTAATCGTGAGCAATGCCAAAATTGGCCTTGATCAGAAAGATATGCGAGTCAAAATGTAAAGGAAATGAAACTATAAACATCAAAACTAAAGCTTATTAGAGAAGTTACTGAAAAGCGGAGGAAGAGAATATTCCAGTGCATTTCAAAACAAACTGGCCAGTATAATCAGAGTTATGTTGTTTTCTCCAGCCTTCCCCCTCACTCACTCCTCCATGTGAATCTAGTGAATAATGCAAGTCCTTTTTAATGAATTCAAACCTGCGTTGAGTGGACAAAAGGCCAGAGAGGGGCTGTGGGCCACGAGAGTACTCTGCAAAATAAAACCTCTAATACATTTGGCACTATAAGGCTGACTGCTATGTCCATCCAGCTTCTCCCATCCATCCCAAATCTGACAATGGAAACAGGCAGTTCTGAGGGAGACAAAACAGTTTGGTCTGCTCTAGTTTAGAATATTAGCCTGTTGTACTCAGTGAACATTTGGGCTGACCATACATCTCTCCCCCCATCGACCCCTCACACCCAGGGCTTTGCGAGTTCTCTCTCCCCGCATTAACGCTGGTCCTCCACTCAGTACACAAATCACAGTGAATCAGGCTGGATACAGGCTCTGAGCTGGCTTTCAGGGTTTCTATAGCAGGGTGTCCAGCTTGCACCGTATCTAGTTTACTGGAAGGAACAGGAAGCTGTGGAGAAAGGATCTGACTTGTGAATAGCTCACATGCCCAATCAGCTGAGGCGTGGAGGCAACAGGCAGTTTCATTTTTGCCTGATTTCCTTTTTCCCTCTTATAATCATACTTTTTTTATATAGAAAAACAACACAATTGGATGTTCTAAGTCCACAACAATGTTTCAACCACATCAGGGGACCATTTTTGACGTCTGGGAAGAATCTAATACATTTTGTGCGCACCAGCAATAGACCATTGTTTGGTTAGCAGTGTTTCTGTAGCACTCATGTCATTGCAGAGTTTGCAAAACAAATGGCCACTGGATTGATGCAAAGTTAACATGTAATTGAGAAGGTTTTTGGGAAAACCTTCTTCTGGTTGAGATGGAATCATTAGCATCATCGCTAGCGGCTACACAAAGTGTAGACATACACGTGCACCGCACACACACATAGACAGGGGCATTCCTGTGCCGTTTCACAATGTTGCAGGAAAATACGAATCACTGATACATTTTGTTCGTGACTTATGATTAACTTGGGCAAATTAATGCATTTTCTAATATGTTCAATAGATTTAGTTGATTTCCTACTACTAAAACCAATACATTTTTAAATATTGTTGAATTCAGTTTTAACGTCTGGATTCCGTCCACATTCTCCGCTACGCAGATTTTATAAGGCCCTACAGCTCCAGCTCTGTCACATGCTGCAGGCCTGGCGCCTCATTACCCAGACAGCCAAGCAGACACACCGGGAAAGCTAATGAGTGGCACAGGAAAACAATGCCACAAATAAAAATCATGCAGGGAAATGAAGAGGGATAAAATTAACCAGAGGAAACTGATCGAGTGAGGTTGCCCTTCCTCTCTCTCCGCAAACTAGAGAGAGTGGATGGGCGGAAAACTGAGGACAAACATGCTTGCACACAGACATTAGCATAAACATACACACACACACACACACACACACACACACACACACACACACACACACACACACACACACACACACACACACACACACACACACACACACACACACACACACACACACACACACACACACACACACACACACACACACACACAGCAGTGCATTACTGAAGCATCCCCTGGCCAGTCTTTCTCTCCAGATCTCTGAAAAGAACAATGAGCCCAACTGTCACATGACACTTGTTTGGGCCCTTCTTTTGTTGAGAAAGGGGGGGTGTTTGATATTAACTCAGATCTTCCTCTCCTCAGAGAGAGAGAAAGACAGCTACAGAGAGAGAAGGAGAGAGAGAAGGAGAGAGAAGGAGAGAGAGAGAGAGAGAGAGAGAGAGAGAGAGAGAGAGAGAGAGAGAGAGAGAGAGAGAGAGAGAGAGAGAGAGAGAGAGAGAGAGAGAGAGAGAGAGAAACCCGCTGATTCTCAGTTTATGGGCTGCATGGCTGGTCTGTGTGTGACATATCAATCGCTAGTTATTAAAAGCCCACAGCGGTGGCTGCCACTCCATTCCTCACCAACAAGACCAGCTACTGTCATCTCTCTCCTAAACACACAGCATCTTAGGTGGCCAATTTCCCAAGGGAAAAGTCTCAGAAAACAAAGTCCTTGAAAGACATCGATTCAGTAGTTGAAATGCTTATCTTATGATATTGTGTAAAATAAAGATAAAAACGTTTTAGGAAATATTTGTAAAATATTGACCTTGTTAGTGAGAAAAGGCGGTAAAAACTGAATTGACTGAAGTAATTCTATTAAAAACAATACTGAGAGTTTCCTGTTGTAGTGAAGACGTGTAAAGTCTGAATAAATCAACGTTCTTTGAAGTCGTAAACAAACTAGAGAGATAGATACTGCCCACACCTCTGTAACTCCTATCAGCATTTAGATACAACACCATCACACTCCAACACTCCCTGTGACTTCCATTCAGTATCATTTCCAGAATTCCTTACCTGTCTTTTTAAAGTTGCACTTGTTTTGAAAAAGAGCACAGCCAGAGATTTCCTCCTCACTTTACTTGAGTAGAGTTCCTCCTGAGCTGTAGCACTACTGAGTCCAAGGCATAGTAAAATGACTGACTAGCACAAAGACTCACACAGACAGGCAACAACAAGACCAGCGTGCAGAAATAAATTCCTTCCTCATCTCTCTCTCTCTCGCTCTCGCTCTGGCTTTGTGTCCCCACGCCTCCCACAGTGGCTGTGTTGCCTTCCTATTCCCCTCAGTAGTATGACATCTATCTCTCAATTCAATTTAAGGGGCTTTATTGGCATGGGACACAAAATCAGCAAAAAAAGAAACGTCCTCTCACTGTCAACTGCGTTTATTTTCAGCAAACTTAATGTGTACATATTTGTATGAACATAACAAGATTCAACAACTGAGACAAAAACTGAACAAGTTCCACAGACATGTGACTAACAGAAATGGAAATATGTGTCCCTGAACAAAGGAGGGGTCAAAATCAAAGTAACAGTCATTATCTGGTGTGGCCACCAGCTGCATTAAGTACTGCTGTGCATCTCCTCCTCATGGACCGCACCAGATTTGCCAGTTCTTGCTGTGAGATGTTACCCCACTCTTCCACCAAGGCACCTGCAAGTTCCCGGACATTTCTGGGGGGAATGGCCCTAGCCCTCACCCTCCGATCCAACAAGTTCCAGGCGTGCTCAATGGGATTGAGATATGGGCTCTTCGCTGGCTATGTCAGAACACTGACATTCCTGTCTTGCAGGAAATCACGCACAGAACGAGTAGTATGGCTGGTGGCATTGTCATGGAGGGTCATGTCAGGATGAGCCTGCAGGAAGGGTACCACATGAGGGAGGAGGATGTCTTCCCTGTAACGCACAGCATTGAGATGGCTGCAATGACAACAAGCTCAGTCCGATGATGCTGTGACACACCGCCCCAGACCATGACGGACCCTCCACCTCCAAATCGATCCGCTCCAGAGTACAGGCCTTGATGTAACGCTCATTCCTTCGACGATAAATGATAAACGAATCCGAGCATCACCCCTGGTGAAACAAAACCGCATCTCGTCAGTGAAGAGCACTTTTTGCCAGTCCTGTCTGGTCCAGCGACGGTGGGTTTGTGCCCACAGGCGACGTTGTTGCCGGTGATGTCTGGTGAGGACTTGCCTTACAACAGGCCTACAAGCCCTCAGTCAAGCCTCTCTCAGCCTATTGCGGACAGTCTGAGCACTGATGGAGGGATTGTGCGTTCCTGGTGTAACTCAGGCAGTTTTTATTGCCATCCTGTACCTGTCCCGCAGGTGTGATATTCGGTTGTTCCGATCCTGTGCAGGTGTTGTTACACGTGGTCTGCCACTGCGAGGACGATCAGTTGTCCATCCTGTCTCCCTGTAGTGCTGTCTTAGGTGTCTCACAGAACGGACATTGCAATTTATTGCCCTGTCTAGATGGAATTTGTATTTGTGGTCCTGGCGACTGGACCTTTTTTGGAACACCATTATTTTGGTCATACTGAGATTTACTGTCAGGGCCCTAGTCTGGCAGAATCTGTGCCGAAGATCTAGGTGCTGCTGTAGGCCCTCCTTGGTTGGTGACAGAAGCACCAGATCATCAGCAAACAGTAGACATTTGACTTCATATTCTCGTAGGGTGAGGCCGGGTGCTGCAGACTGTTCTAGTGCCCTCGTCAATTCATTGATATATGTGTTGAAGAGGGTCGGGCTTAAGCTGCATCCCTGTCTCACCCCACGGCCATGTGGGAAGAAATGTGTGTGTTATTTGCCTATTTTAACTGCACACTTGTTGTTTGTGTACATGGATTTTATAATGTTGTATGTTTTTCCCCCTAACACCATTTTCCATAAATTTGTATAGCAGACCCTCATGCCAAATTGAGTCAAAGGCTCTTTTTTTTTTAAATCAGCAAGGCATGAGAAGACTTTGCCTTTGTTTTGGTTTGTTTGTTTTTCAATTAGGGTGTGCAGGGTGAATACGTGGTCTGTCGTACGATAATTTGGTAAAAAGCCAATTTGACATTTGCTCAGTACATTGTTTTCACTGAAGAAATGTACGAAGTTTCGAAAATGCAGAGAATTTTCCCAAGGTTGCTGTTGATGCATATCCCATGGTAGTTATTGGGGTCAAATTTGTCTCCACTTTTGTGGATTGGGGTGATCAGTCCTCTTTCTCTCTGAAACACACACACACATGCCCCTGCTCCTCCACACACACCACCCCATATGGGAGTGATTTACGACTTCCCAGCCACACCCTCTGGGTTGGGTGGAGCCAGCAGAGTTGTCTCCTGACCGGCCCCTGCCCCTGACCTCCCCCATCCTCCTTCTCACCCCCCATCCTCCCCCTCAACCCCTATCCTCCCACTGCCCCGCAGCACTGAAAACTTCCCTCTCCTCTTCCCCCCTCTTTCCCTACTTTTCCTCTTTCAGCAAAGCCTAGGATAGAGGGCAGAGCAGCCTAACCCTCCCAACAACAACCTTTGTTACTGCCCAGTTTCACTCCACATTATGTCATGGCAGCTAGAAACAAAAAGGTCTAAGTAGTGATACATATCTTTTAATGTTCTTTGAACAAGACTTTACTGTCACTTGTCATTATACAGACAATGCAACAGTGGGCCTATGATGTGCAATCTGGTCACATCTCTGAAAACATTAAAATAATTTGTATACAATTTTAAGGTAGCTAGTATCGTGTCTTGTAACAGAGGAAGTCGTGTTTGTCTTGACTGTGGTACTGAATACACTTTCCCCTGTCTTTGTCCTCTAAATATAACACACCCCAGTGTGTGTGTTTTTGTGTGTGTTCCTTCCTGGCTGACCCTGGCAGAGGACACCAGTGCTGTGGCCCCATGATTGAGAGCACAGGTCAAATCAAATCAAACTTTATTTGTCACATGCGCGGAATACAAGTGTAGACCTTACTGTGAAATGCTTACTACAAGCTCTTAACCAACAGTGCAGTTCAAGAAGAGTTAAGAAAATATTTACCAAATAAACTAAAGTAAAATAATAATAAAAAGTAACACAATAACATAAGAATAATGAGGCTATATACAGGGGGTACCGGTACCGAGTCAGTGTGCGGGAGTACAGGTTAGAGGTAATTTGTACATGTAGGTAGAGGTGAAGGGACTATGCATCGATAATAAACATAGAGTAGCAATAGTGTACAAAACAAATGGGGGGGGGGGGGGGGGGGTTGTTTTGGTGTGTTTGGACCATGATAGATTGTTGGTGATGTGAACACCAAGGAACTTGAAACTCTCTTCCCGCTCCACGACAGCCCCGTTAATGTTAATGGGGGCCTGTTCGGACCGTCATGATCAGCTCCTTTGTTTTGCTCACATTGAGGGAGAGGTTGTTGTCCTGGCACCACACTGCCAGTTCTCTGACTTCCTCCCAAAGGGCTCTTTTCGCTGTCGGTGATCAGGCCTACCACTGTTGTGTCGTCAGCAAACTTAATGACGGTGTTGGAGTCATATGTGGCCACACAGTCATGGGTGAACAAGGAGTACAGGAGGGGACTAAGTACACACTCCTGGGTGGGGGGGGGGGGGGGGGGGTCAGCGTGGAAGACGTGTTGTTGCCTACCCTTACCACCTGGGGGCGCACATCAGGATCCATTTGCAGAGGGAGGTGTTTAGTCCCAGGGTCCTTAGCTTAGTGATGAGCTTTGTGGGCACTATGATGTTGAACTCTGAGCTGTAGTCAATGAACAGCATTCTCACATAGGTGTTCCTTTTGTCCAGGTGGGAAAGGGCAGTGTGGAGTGCGATTGAGATTGCGTCATCTGTGGATCTGTTGGGGCGGTATGCAAATGGGTCCTGTTGATGTGAGCCATGACCAGCCTTTCAAAGAGTGCTACGGGGCGGTAATCATTTAGGCAGGTTACCTTCGCTTCCTTGGGCGCAGGGACTATGGTGGTCTGCTTGAAACATGTAGGTATTACAGACTCAGTCAGGGAGAGGTTGAACATGTCATACTTGCGAGTTGGTCCGCGCATGCTTTGAGTACATTTCCTGGTAATCCATCTGGCTCTGCGGCTTTGTGAAGGTCTTGCTCACATCCGCTCCCGAGAGCGTTATCACACAGTCATCCAGAACAGCTGGTGCTCTCATGCATGCTTCAGTGTTGCTTGCCTTGAAGCGAGCATAAAAGGCATTTAGCTCGTTTGGTAGGCTAGCGTCACTGGGCAGCTCGCGTCTGGGTTTCCCTTTGTAGTCCGTAATAGTTTTTGAGCCCTGCCACATCCAAAGAGTGTCAGAGTCGGTGTAGTAGGTTTCAATCTTAATCCTGTATTGACGCTTTGCTTGTTTGATGGTTCGTCTGAGGGCACAGCATTATTTCTTATAGGCATACGGATTAGTGTCCCGCTCTTTGAAAGCGGCAGCTCTAGCCTTTAGCTCGATGCGGATGTTGCTTGTAATGCATGGCTTCTGGTTGGGATATGTACGTATGGTCACTGTGGAGACGACATCGTCGATGCACTTATTGATGAAGCCGATGACTGAGGTTGTATACTCCTCAATTTACATTTACATTAAAGTCATTTAGCAGACGCTCTTATCCAGAGCGACTTACAAATTGGTGCATTCACCTTATGACATCCAGTGGAACAGCCACTTTACAATAGTGCATCTAAATCTTTTAAGGGGGGGGGGCAGAAGGATTGCTTTATCCTATCCTAGGTATTCCTTGAAGAGGTGGGGTTTCAGTTGTCTCCGGAAGGTGGTGATTGACTCCGCTGTCCTGGCGTCGTGAGGGAGTTTGTTCCACCATTGGGGTGCCAGAGCAGCGAACAGTTTTGACTGGGCTGAGCGGGAACTGTACTTCCTCAGTGGTAGGGAGGCAAGCAGGCCAGAGGTGGATGAACGCAGTGCCCTTGTTTGGGTGTAGGGCCTGATCAGAGCCTGAAGGTACTGAGGTGCCGTTCCCCTCACAGCTCCGTAGGCAAGCACCATGGTCTTGTAGCGGATGCGAGCTTCAACTGGAAGCCAGTGGAGAGAGCGGAGGAGCGGGGTGACGTGAGAGAACTTGGGAAGGTTGAACACCAGACGGGCTGCGGCGTTCTGGATGAGTTGTAGGGGTTTAATGGCACAGGCAGGGAGCCCAGCCAACAGCGAGTTGCAGTAATCCAGACGGGAGATGACAAGTGCCTGGATTAGGACCTGCGCCGCTTCCTGTGTGAGGCAGGGTCGTACTCTGCGGATGTTGTAGAGCATGAACCTACAGGAACGGGCCACCGCCTTGATGTTAGTTGAGAACGACAGGGTGTTGTCCAGGATCACGCCAAGGTTCTTAGCGCTCTGGGAGGAGGACACAATGGAGTTGTCAACCGTGATGGCGAGATCATGGAACGGGCAGTCCTTCCCCGGGAGGAAGAGCAGCTCCGTCTTGCCGAGGTTCAGCTTGAGGTGGTGATCCGTCATCCACACTGATATGTCTGCCAGACATGCAGAGATGCGATTCGCCACCTGGTCATCAGAAGGGGGAAAGGAGAAGATTAATTGTGTGTCGTCTGCATAGCAATGATAGGAGAGACCATGTGAGGTTATGACAGAGCCAAGTGACTTGGTGTATAGCGAGAATAGGAGAGGGCCTAGAACAGAGCCCTGGGGGACACCAGTGGTGAGAGCGCGTGGTGAGGAGACAGATTCTCGCCACGCCACCTGGTAGGAGCGACCTGTCAGGTAGGACGCAATCCAAGCGTGGGCCGCGCCGGAGATGCCCAACTCGGAGAGGGTGGAGAGGAGGATCTGATGGTTCACAGTATCGAAGGCAGCCGATAGGTCTAGAAGGATGAGAGCAGAGGAGAGAGAGTTAGCTTTAGCAGTGCGGAGCGCCTCCGTGATACAGAGAAGAGCAGTCTCAGTTGAGTGACTAGTCTTGAAACCTGACTGATTTGGATCAAGAAGGTCATTCTGAGAGAGATAGCAGGAGAGCTAGCCAAGGACGGCACGTTCAAGAGTTTTGGAGAGAAAAGAAAGAAGGGATACTGGTCTGTAGTTGTTGACATCGGAGGGATCGAGTGTAGGTTTTTTCAGAAGGGGTGCAACTCTCGCTCTCTTGAAGACGGAAGGGACGTAGCCAGCGGTCAAGGATGAGTTGATGAGCGAGGTGAGGTAAGGGAGAAGGTCTCCGGAAATGGTCTGGAGAAGAGAGGAGGGGATAGGGTCAAGCGGGCAGGTTGTTGGGCGGCCGGCCGTCACAAGACGCGAGATTTCATCTGGAGAGAGAGGGGAGAAAGAGGTCAGAGCACAGGGTAGGGCAGTGTGAGCAGAACCAGCGGTGTCGTTTGACTTAGCAAACGAGGATCGGATGTCGTCGACCTTCTTTTCGAAATGGTTGACGAAGTCGTCTGCAGAGAGGGAGGAGGGGGGGGGGGAGGAGGATTCAGGAGGGAGGGGGAAGGTGGCAAAGAGCTTCCTAGGGTTAGAGGCAGATGCTTGGAATTTAGAGTGGTAGAAAGTGGCTTTAGCAGCAGAGACGGAAGAGGAAAATGTAGAGAGGAGGGAGTGAAAGGATGCCAGGTCCGCAGGGAGGCGAGTTTTCCTCCATTTCCGCTCGGCTGCCCGGAGCCCTGTTCTGTGAGCTCGCAATGAGTCGTCGAGCCACGGAGCGGGAGGGGAGGACCGAGCCGGCCTGGAGGATAGGGGACATAGAGAGTCAAAGGATGCAGAAAGGGAGGAGAGGAGGGTTGAGGAGGCAGAATCAGGAGATAGGTTGGAGAAGGTTTGGGCAGAGGGAAGAGATGATAAGATGGAAGAGGAGAGAGTAGCGGGGGAGAGAGAGCGAAGGTTGGGACGGCGCGATACCATCCGAGTAGGGGCAGTGTGGGAAGTGTTGGATGAGAGCGAGAGGGAAAAGGATACAAGGTAGTGGTCGGAGACTTGGAGGGGAGTTGCAATGAGGTTAGTGGAAGAACAGCATCTAGTAAAGATGAGGTCAAGCGTGTTGCCTGCCTTGTGAGTAGGGGGGGAAGGTGAGAGGGTGAGGTCAAAAGAGGAGAGGAGTGGAAAGAAGGAGGCAGAGAGGAATGAGTCAAAGGTAGACGTGGGGAGGTTAAAGTCACCCAGAACTGTGAGAGGTGAGCCGTCCTCAGGAAAGGAGCTTATCAAGGCATCAAGCTCATTGATGAACTCTCCGAGGGAACCTGGAGGGCGATAAATGATAAGGATGTTAAGCTTGAAAGGGCTGGTAACTGTGACAGCATGGAATTCAAAGGAGGCGATAGACAGATGGGTAAGGGGAGAAAGAGAGAATGACCACTTGGGAGAGATGAGGATCCGGTGCCACCACCCCGCTGACCAGAAGCTCTCGGGGTGTGCGAGAACACGTGGGCAGACGAAGAGAGAGCAGTAGGAGTAGCAGTGTTATCTGTGGTGAGCCATGTTTCCGTCAGTGCCAAGACGTCGAGGGACTGGAGGGACGCACAGGCTGAGATGAGCTCTGCCTTGTTGGCCGCAGATCGGCAGTTCCAGAGGCTACCGGAGACCTGGAACTCCACGTGGGTCGTGCGGGCTGGGACCACCAGGTTAGGGTGGCCGCGGCCACGCGGTGTGAAGCGTTTGTATGGTCTGTGCAGAGAAAATTGGATGCCATTGGATGAATCCCAGAACATATTCCAGTCTGTGCTAGCAAACCAGTCCTGTAGCGTAGCATCCGCGTCATCTGACCACTTCCATATTGAGTGAGTCACTGGTACTTCCTGCTTTAGTTTATGCTTTTAAGCAAGAATCAGGAGGATATAATTATGGTCAGATTTGCCAAATGGAGGGCGCGGGAGAGCTTTGTATGCATCCCTGTGTGTGGAGTAAAGGTGGGTTTTTTTCCTCTGGTTACACATGTGACATGCTGGTAAAAATTTGGTAAAACTGATTTAAGTTTGCCTGCATTAAAGTCCCCCGCCACTAGGAGCGCAGTTTCTGGATGAGCATTTTCTTGTTTGCTTATGGCCTTATAGAGTTGGTTGAGTGCTGTCTTAGTGCCAGCATCGGTCTGTGGTGGTAAATAGACAGCTACGAATAATATAGATGAGAACTCTCTTGGTAGATAGTGTTGTCTACAGCTTATCATAAGGTACTCTACCTCAAGCGAGCAATACCGCGAAACTTCTTTAATATTAGACATTGCACACCAGCTGTTATTGACAAAAAGACACACACCCCCACCCCTCGTCTTACCAGACGTAGCTTCTCTGTTCTGCCGGGGCATTGAAAATCCCCCCATGTCATGTATACTACCTCTCTGCCCTCTAGTTTACCAGATTGCTGATTATTACGCACATCTGTCACCATCGTCACACGCACCAGCGCTTATTGACACTAACCTGGACTCCATCACCTCCTTGATTACCTGCCTTATTTATGTTACTCCCTTTGGTACCCTCCCCAGGCATTATTGTTTCTGTATCTGTTTCGTGTCGGTGCGCTGTTCATGTTTCTTGATTTGTTCATGTTTGTTTATTTATTAAATGTATTCACTCCCTGAACTTGCTTCCCGACTCTCAGCGTACATCGTTACAGAATAATGCCTCACCAAAGGGAAGCATCAAGGCGTGTTTCTTGTTTTTGTGTTGGAGGTGTCGTCGGGTCTGGGTTCTGACGGCTTTTCAGGCATTCATACCTCAGTCGGTACAACAGGGTATCAAGACTCGGTTGGCGGGTCAAGCGTCTGTTGCCGTGTCTCCCGAGGATGCCTCAGCTAGCTCATCAGGCTTCCATGCCTTAGCTAACTCGTAAGGTTTTCAAGACTCGGCAGGCTCCCATGCCACAGCTGGCTCGCCAGGCTCCGGCACTTCAGGCTGCTCGTAAGGTTCCTGTGCCTTTACGGGGTCAACTGGTCTGCTCCTGATCCCCGGGAACGTCCCTCTGGTCGGCGTCCTGCGGCTGGGGCCGCACATCAGGGAGGGGTACGATCACGTATACTCCCTCTCTGCCCTCTAGGTCACCAGACTGCTGATTATGACGCACACCTGTCACCAAAGTCATGCGCACCAGCGCTTATTGACACATCCCCTCCTTGATTACCTGCCTTATTTATGTCACTCCCTTTGGTTCCTTCCTCAGGTCTTATTATTTCTGTATCTGTTTCATGTCGGTGCGCTGTTCGTGTTTCTTGATTTGTTCATGTTCGTTTATTTATTAAATGTATTCACTCCCTGAACTTGCTTCCCGACTCTCAGCGTACGTACATCGTTACACTCCAGCTCTATATTATCCATGTCGTCGTTCAGCCACGACTCGGTGAAACATAAGAAATTGGTAGATAGGGTAATCGTAGGTCATCAAATTTACTTTCCAATGATTGCATGTTAGCAAGTAGAATTGATGGCAGTGGGAGTTCACTCGCTCACTTACGGATTCTCAAAAGGCAGCTCGATCGGCATCCTCTTTCCTCCATCTTTTCTTCATGCAAATGACGGGGATCTGGGCCTGTTCCCAGGAGATAAGTATATCTTTATCGTTGGACTCGTTAAAGGAAAAAGCTTCTTCCAGTTCGTGGTGAGTAATCCCATTTCTGATGTCCAGAAGTTATTTTCGTTCATAAGAGACGGTAGCAGCAACATTATGTACAAAATAAGTAACAAAAGAAGTTAATTCAAAATAGCACAATTGGTTATGGGCATGTAAAACATCAGCCATCCTCTTCGGCGTCATCTTAAGTCAGGTGATGTTTGTTTTGTGTAACGTTATGCTAAATCTGCCACGGTGACTCAGGGTCAGGGCTCTGTGTGTGTGTGTGTGTGTGTGTGTGTGTGTGTGTGTGTGTGTGTGTGTGTGTGTGTGTGTGTGTGTATGTGTGTATGTGTGTGTGAATGTGTGTGTCTCCACAGAAGCCTTCAGCACATGAGACCCAGCTGGGTCGTTTGTCAGGAGCAGTGCTTGATTTGGGCAGGAGCTCAAATGTTCTACTGCATTTCCTCTTGTAGAATATTAGCTAAAAAGTATTGTGGAGCTCCTGCACCTAAATATAAACAGTAATGGCACCCAACATGAGTAACGTCAACTATTTCAGTCAAAGTCACACACCAGGCATACACTGTAAAAACATCTGGAATCAGACAATCTCCAGTTTCACTGCACCTGCCAGGACTATACTCTAGATGAGTATACCTCATAACACCCCTCATTTATCAAGGTGTCAGGTATCTAAAAATGTTTCACACATTACAAATATGAAACGTGTTTAGTATAGAAATGTTACATAAACAGAATGGCATACTATGTGATGTAACTTCAATCAGTCAAAGTCATGTTCTTTGACATGAACCAATTAGAGAATTGTTGATAATGTAGACAGTGTCTGTGTGTTCTCCTTTATGTATTGGTGAAGTCTGGCTTGGCACAGCTTGTCATTGAGTGACACTGTACAGACCTGGTGCTATCTTTTGACCTGGGTGTCCTCAGGCACCTCAACTACATACACACACATGCATGCACGTGTAACGGATGTGAAATGGCTAGCTAGTTAGCGGTGGTGCGCGCTAATAGCGTTTCAATCGGTTACGTCACTCGCTTTGAGACCTTGAAGTAGTGGTTCCCCTAGCTCTGCAAGGGCCGTGGCTTTTGTGGAGCGATGGGTAACGACGCTTCGTTGGTGACTGTTGTTGATGTGTGCAGAGGGTCCCGGGTTCGCGCCCGGGTCGGGGCGAGGGGACGGACTAAAGTTATACTGTTACATTGATGCTGTTGACCCGGATCACTGGTTGCTGCGGAAAAGGAGGAGGTCGAAAGGGGGGTGAGTGTAACGGATGTGAAATGGCTAGCTAGTTTGCGGTGGTGCGCGCTAATAGCGTTTCAATCGGTTACGTCACTCGCTTTGAGACCTTGAAGTAGTGGTTCCCCTTGCTCTGCAAGGGCCGCGGCTTTTGTGGAGCGATGGGTAACGATGCTTCGTTGGTGACTGTTGTTGATGTGTGCAGAGAGTCCCTGGTTCGCGAGAGGGGACGGACTAAAGTTATACTGTTACACACACAAGGGACACACACACACACACACGCAGCCATAGTCTCCCTCCTGTCCGGAGCAGCCAGAGTCTCCCTCCTGTCCGGAGCAGCCAGAGTCTCCCTCCTGTCCGGAGCAGCCAGGGTCTCCCTCCTGTCCGGAGCAGCCAGGGTCGCCCTCCTGTCCGGGGCCCACTGCGAGGGTCCCCGGTCCGGGGTCGGCGGTAAGGGTCCCACACCAGAGCCGCCACCGCGGTGAAATGCCCACCCAGACCCTCCCCTATAGGTTCAGGTTTTGCGGCCGGAGTCCGCACCTTTGGGGGGGGGGGGGGGGGGGGGTGGTTCTGTCAATATAGAGCTGGAGTGTAACGATGCCCTGACCGAAGAGATCTTTTTTATGTCTCTATTTTGGTTGGTCAGGGCGTGAGTTTGGGTGGGCAATCTATGTCTGGTGTTCTATGTTGTCTATTTCTTTGTGTTTGGCTGTGTGTGGTTCTCAATCAGAGGCAGCTGTCTATCGTTGTCTGTTTTCCCACTTTGAGTTGTGGGTGATTATTTTCTGTTTAATGTTTTTCGTCACCTTACAGAACTGTTAGTTTGTTGTGTTGTTGTTTTGTTAGAGTGTTCATATTTATTAAAATAACGTATTATGAATACTTACTATGCTGCACCTTGGTCCTCTTCTCCTTCTCCCGACGACGTTCGTTACACACACACACACACACAAACTCTCTCCAGTGCACATGCACTCACCGAGGGAACGTTTGGATGCCAGGTGCTTTGCTTTTTTCCCCTCTGAAAAGATCCAAAAGTCCTGATCCATCCCATTTCTCACATGGTTGTAAAGAAAGGAGGGCATTTCCAGGAAATCACTCCTCTGATCACTCCTCCACCCAATATTTGCTCTGAGTCAAGACCCTGATCTGTAATCTGCTGGTGGTTACTCACAGCACTGCCTGTTGATGCCCATTAACAGCCACCATGACTCAGGAGCCAGCCATCCCATGCCCATGAGCTGTCAATCATAACCAAGTTCCCTCTGGGGAAAATACAGTGATTTTGTTCTGTAAAGGGAAATGTTTTTGTACAGGGAAGTACTGGATGTCTACTAAGACTGTTTCTCTAACAGTCTTTTCCCTATGCTGTAGTTTCGATCTGAGTAGAGGACAGTATGTAAACCTGAAGACGTCCCTCTCCGCCCAGTACCCAAGGCTGAGAAGAAGAACAGTTTATCAGCACATGTAAACTATCCTTGTTTAAAAGAACGCCTCATTCCATAACTTTTAACGGCGTATAAATTCAAGGATGTGTTGTACTTCAGTTGGCATGGAATCCATTTCTTTGGAGGAGTGGATATTTAACCTGTGATCAAACCAGGGGCTACACAACCACAGTGTTACTGCATCATCCTAACTCTGTTGGTGAACACTCTTCTGATAACAGAACAGCGTTAGTGGGACCAGGTTAAGCTAAATATGACTCAACTACAACACCAACTCATAAAATTCTCTGGTATTCAGTTATGACCAATGTTTGGTGCACAGTCTCCATGGTGGAATTCTCTCACCATGGTAACTCGTGTTTTGCGTCAGGGACAAATAATAGCTCATCAGCATGCTGCTGAATTTCTGTCCATCTATCTTCTCACACTACTGACGACCTGTTTACATTTGTTTATTTTATTTAACCTTTATTTAACTAGGCAAGTCAGTTAAGAAACAAATTCTTTATTACAATGACGGCCTACCAAAAGGCAAAAGGCCTCCTGCAGGGACGGGGGCTGGGATTAAAAATCTAAATAAATAAAATACAAATATAGGACAAAACACACATCACGACAAGAGACACAACACTACATAAAGAGAGGCCTTAGACAACAACATAGTGTAACAGTTTAACTTTAGTCCGTTCCCTCGCCCCGGGCGCGAACCAGGGACCTTCTGCACACATCAACAACTGACACCCACAAAGCATCGTTACCCATCGCTCCACAAAGGCCGCGAACCACTACTTCAAGGTCTCAAAACGAGTGACGTAACCGATTGAAACGCTATTAGCGCGCACCACCGCTAACTAGCTAGCCATTTCACATACCCCCCTTTCAACCTCCTCCTTTTCCGCAGCAACCAGTGATCCGGGTCAACAACATCAATGTAATAGTTTAACTTTAGTCTGCCCTCTCGCCCCGGGCGCGAACCAGGGACCTTCTGCACACGTCAACAACTGACACCCACGAAGCATCGTTACCCATCGCTCCACAAAGGCCGCGGCCCTTGCAGAGTATGGGGAACCACTACTTCAAGGTCTCAAAGCGAGTGACGTAACCGATTGAAAAGCTATTAGCGCGCACCACTGCTAACTAGCTAGCCATTTCACATCCGTTACAATAGCATGGTAGGAACAAAACATGACAACAACATGGTAGCAACAAAACATGTCAGCAGCACAACATGGTAGCAGCACAAAACAGGGTACAAAAATTATTGGGCACAGACAGCAGCACAAGGGCAAGAAGGTAGAGACAACAATACATCACGCAAAGCAGCCACAACTGTTAGTAACAGTGTCTGTCAGTCTGTCACCAAGGGGAAGTCCACACACAGTGTGAAGAGGAATGGCTGAGACCCAACAGCACAACAAAAGCTATGGCTGTCAGTCAGCAGTGCGTGTTGTAAAAATAATGGATGGCCCTGTGCCAGTGACAATGCTGTGTAGCATGGTGGCTAATGCAGCAGGCTGGTGGATGGCCTGCTTAAACTTGGTTTGCTGTTTTACAATCAGCTATCAGCACTAAGAAAGAGATCATTAGGACCAGTGTTATTCCAAACGGAGCTCTCTCTCTCTCTCTCTCTCTCTCTCTCTCTCTCTCTCTCTCTCTCTCTCTCTCTCTCTCTCTCTCACTCTCTCTCTCTCTCTTTTGACAATGGAGGACTGTGTTTATGTTGGTGACGATCATAGCTAGTCTGGTCTGGACAGGCTGAACTCTCTCACCACTAACCGTCAAACCTTCCACTGTCCCGCCCAATGTGACAGAGGAGACATGGGAACTGGGACCACTCGGAGAACGCCCTCCTCAATCACAACACGTTGATCCCATGAAGTTTCAAAAGGCATCTTGTTGTAATAGTAGCAGGCATTGTTGTTATCACATCGGATACTTCAATCTCTTTCTATCCAACCCACAAGCATTTCATCCCCATGCTGTCATAATCTGGATCTCACAATAGTTTCCATAACCATCCCATCAATCATGGCCATGTCTGTGACATCACATGTCACCTTCAGGACCTGAGGGGCAATGCAGAGAGGATTGCTGTATGTCATGATGAGATTAATTGATCATAGTGTGGGACTCACTGGGCAAAGACTAGTATAACATTGATCTTATACCTTTATTTATTGCAGCTAACTTTTTTTGCAGTGTTTCTAATTCTCAGAGATGAAAGTGCTGTGTCTTTCAAATGCTCTTATCTGGGTCACAAGATGAGTTTGCAATTTCCAAAGGATGCCATTAACTTGAACAAATACTGTACATAGACAATCTGCCCTAATAGAAGGGAAGGCAGCATGCCAACTCTCCATTTAATGGTAGGCTTATACTACCTGCTCTCAGCGATTCTCTGGCCTGTCATCTATGTCGATGCTGAGTGGTGACTTAAATGCTCAGTAAGGAATCTTATAGGAGCATCAGGACCAAAAAACGGGATGCATTATGTTTTTTTCCCAAGAAAAGCAATGTTATGTATGTTTAGAAGTCTGTAGAATACTAAAGGAAGAAATTAATTATAACAAATATTATGAAAACCTATTTTAAAAGTCTCCCTAATCGAAAATAGGCATTGTTTACGACTCTAAATCGAAGGCTTTTGAATCTTAGCCTGATACTAACAACATATATTTGGCTTGGAAACGGTGGGTTATGAGAGGGCATTTCACAAAAGTCATAAAGCATGAAATGACAATGTGCTTGAATGTTTAAAATCATGATCATTTGATTAAATATTCTCTGGTACTTTTGTGTACTTTTTTAGCCAGTAGTTCTGAAAGTAGCACTCATGAGTCAAAAGTGGTCCCTGAAAATGGTGTACTACGTCACATATGTACACCATGTCATTGCTCTCTCTTTCGCTCTGCTGTGGGTTTATCAAGTACATCTTGCTTGCTGTCACTCATATGGCGAGGGGCTGAAGCTCATTGGTTGAACTCAAATTGGTAAGGGGCTGGCCCATGTGGGGGACAATTTAGGAGAAATGGCGCAGCACAGCTTCCAGAAAAACAGTCACTTTCAAACTAGGAATTTTGTGGCTGATTGGGGTAAAACAGTAATTCTGCTCATAGATTATGCATGTATGAACTACACATTGTCACAACCAGCAAACCGCCAAAGTTCCAGAGCTTGTATTTCAATTCATCATATGAAAAAAACACCCAGCATGACTGAAACATTGAATCTACTTCTGTGGAACACAGTACTGCATGGGAAATATGTTCCGAAGAAATGCAATACTTCTCAATAGTGACAATTCCATTCTAATCGTTTTGAGGCAACTTATCCATCTGCTTTACATTACTGAATCACAATGTCGAATGTGTCATATTTGTCTCATAAAGCTCAGACTCCTCAAAGAGAAAAGATAACAGTCAGAATAACAGAAGGCTAATCTATTTTAGTCTGGCTAACACCTAACAAAGTCTGTCACGATCGTTTGTTGAATAAATGGACCAAGGCGCAGCGTGCGTAGAGTTCCACATGATTTAATCAATGAAACTCACCAAAAAAACAATAAACCAACGTGAAGTTCTAGCAGTGCTCACAGGCAACTACACAGAAATAAGATCCCACACACAACAGGTGGAAAAAAGACTGCCCTAAATATGATCCCCAATCAGAGACAACGATAGACAGCTGCCTCTGATTGGGAACCATACCAGGCCAACATAGAAATACAAAACACTAGAGTACCCACCCTAGTCACACCCTGACCTAACCAAAATAGAGAATAAAAAGACTCTCTAAGGTCAGGGCGTGACAAAGTCCTCCTGACTTCAGAGTCTGAAAAGGCTATTTTGATGTTGTCGGGCACGATGCGGCGATAATGAAGGGGATGTGCTTTTTTACTGATTGGTTCTCCTTGTGTCTTTCTCACTGAAACACCCACATGGACAGCCACACACAGCCCGTGAGCACCGTCCCCTTCCAATACAACTGTTGGATTTTCAAATCCAAACAGCGTGAGGTACTAATACTTAAAAAAAAAAGAAAACATTTAAGCTCAGCACATTCAGGAGCACATTTCTGCAACAGTCTCCTGTCCAGACCAGTGTGTCACAGCTCTCCCTCGCTGTGAGTCACGTGAGTCAAGTCAGCCATCCTCTGTCTATTTAGCACTATCCCTGAATCCACACACCATTGACTAACACTCCCTGCAAGTTTGCTTTTCTGATCGTTTGTAAGAGATGCATTTAAACTTGTGGTGTGGATGGATGGTGCAACATGAGAATGGATGACCCTTTTACCACAAACCCTCTCAGGTGCTACAACAGGATTTACCAGCAGCCCAAAGCCACTTATTGCAGACCCATAAAAACAAGAAGTGTCTTTTATTAGGAATGGAATATTGACAAAACGGCCTTACTAGAATATTCTAAACCAAATGTCATTCTCTTGGCAGTAGCCATAGCAACAGTAGGGAGTTGGCGTATAATGCATGAGTCCTCATCCCCACTTCTCTAGAGTTAATTATACACAGCAGGACACCTGCCTCAGGGCAGTCACCACTGCTCCAACTCTTACAGCTGCCTGGGTAGACCCTGTGTGTGTGTGTGTGTGTGTGTGTGTGTGTGTGTGTGTGTGTGTGTGTGTGTGTGTGTGTGTGTGTGTGTGTGTGTGTGTGTGTGTGTGTGTGTGTGTGTGTGTGTGTGTGTGTCACAGGAGGGGAGGATGGCTCATAATAATAATAATAGCTGGAATGAAGTAAATGGAATGGGATCAAACACAGGGAAACCATGTGTTTGATGTGTTTGATACCATTCAATTTATTCTGTTCCAGCCATTACTATGATCCCGTCCTCCCAATTATGGTGCTACCGGCCACCTGAGGTGTTTGTGTGTTCCACTGTGGTTGTAGGAGTATAATGCTGTGATATGTGTGTGGTGCTGTATATACATCCCACTCACCCAAGGCGGAAGCATGCCTTTTGCGTGACACAATACCTGTGTTTACAGTAAATGAGACTGTTTTGATTTCTTTCTCTGTTCCCAGGAGCATGATGCCTGTCTGTCTTATCTCAGTAATCCCTACGTGTTGCCATCAGCCTCATGGTGCTTTCATGACTTACAGCTGAACACCTCATTAGCTTCTCTTGTCTTTATAGGTGGCGTCAAGGGATAAGAATAGGAGAAGAAAAGAAAAAACATGAAAACTGTTGATTATCCTCATCAAGTCACTGATGAGTCAAGTCACTGGTGACTTTATTCACTCAGATGGCCAGGAAAAAGTCTATAGCCTTTAACTAGGGCACATCGTTTTCCCTGGTGACTATAAGAAAAGTGTCAGCTACTATTCAGCACGACACCGTTTCTCTGGAGGGGCCTCTCCTCTGACCCCTGGACCAGAAAGGTGGGGCCGTGGGGTGGCAGTGGCTGGTGGGAGAGTGCCGGGGGTCTTGTTCCTCACTAGGCCTATCCTCTCTATTCTCTCTATACTTCCAAACACATTATGGGGCCTGCGCTTCCCAACACAAACAGACGACCGGACAGGGGGAGACAGCGGAAGGGAGGGCTGGGAACCAGACAAACAGGGCCTGAGCCAGTCTGTGAAAACAGCCATGAGAAGGCCTGCTCCTGTTTGGTCAGCCGTGTGAGTGTTGGAAGAGAAAGACACTTCTCTTGTTAAAGCACGGCCACTTTCCCTACTTTCCCATCCAAAGAAGTGTAAGTGCATCGGCAGTGCGTGTTACAGTATGTGGCATATGCACGGCATTTAGCAAACAACAGCTCAAAATGTATGCTGTAATATTGTGGCTTTCAAAAGGAATAACTGGGAATATTTCAGTGGGAATTACTTTTCAGGATTTGAGTCACAACAACAGTGACTCATAATGTGAACAGACCAACAAAGTATATTTTTCATGAACAGGTTTGGTATAGGAAGATAACTACCAGTGAGATGTTGAGCCACTGACCTCTCCTCCTCTCGCTCTCCTGCAGTATCTGGATGCTCGTGAGGAGGTGGATGCGGTGGAGGTGGTTACGGACCCCCAGCTCCAGCAGATCCAGCTCATTCAGGTGCAACAGGTCCTGTAGAGATGGATGGGTGAAGGGTTAGGCAATATGAAGAAGGAAAGAAAGCCTGCAAATTACAAGCCCGCGAAGTATACCAAACTGTACCACAATGCAGACAGCATTTCAACTACAACAGCCTTCTTCGGGGGCTAGACAGTACCGTTTTTAGCCAGGCAGACACCAAGGACACCTTTCCCCTCCCTCCAAACTGAGTGTGTCCTCTCCTTCCCCTAATCTAGTTAGGCCAGCACCACACACTGCCTGTCATTACTGGGCTGCCACTCTGCTGCCAACGGTGCCCTTTCTTACACTTCAAACCAGGGGCTTGCTTTGGTTTCAAAACCATACATTCTTGGTGGTGTCTTCACAAACACCACTTTGTTTCTCTCAGGGTTCCAGCGTGCATTGTTCCACAGCAAGACAAAACAGACAAGTTAAATGATAGGTTTGGTTAGAAGATATTTTCTGCTGTTTGGAACATGCCTTTCAGCTTGTGTTAACAATACTGAAATATCCAAACAGAGGAAATTATTCTGCGGTCATGTACTTAATGAGATCAGGGTTAGCTTACAAATAATTACAAATCATTGATAACGTATATTATTGATGCAAGTGAAGTGACAAGTTCGCTTTAGTCACATGATAATAACATCATTCATAACGACACCGTGCAAAGTTCAAATTCTCAGCTAGTCTGTTTGCTTTGCCTTTATCATCCCTGGTGCAATGGAGCAGTGATCTGGACCAGATTGTTTTCATTAAGGCATCAGAGAGTTAGTTTTCCACCACAGTGCATTAGAGTCTTTGTCCCTATTATCTGTGCTCTATCCCGGTGGAATCTCAGCCAGGATCTTTGTGATCACCAGGCATTCTTCTGCATTGTCCTGCCTCTGGTATGTCAGGGGGGGGGGGGGGGAGAGAGCGAGCGGGAGCCCAGGCACAGCCAGCTTCCCAGGGCAGCTGGGCAGGTGTGTGTCTGTCTGGGTGCCTTATGCTGGTATGGGTCCATTATCCCCCGATGGCTCTTAGGTGTACAGTGCTTACCCAAAGAGGCCCCTAGTAGTTCCACACCCTCTTGCCCACTTCCTGACATCAATAGACAAAAACAGCCCTTGGTCTGTCTTGAAGACTCTCCTATGCATTATCCGACCGTGCCATATGTAGTCACATAAGTACCTTTAGAACTGACAGGCATTTCAATAAATTCCTCATTCAGATGTTTGAATAGTTGTCTTTGTCTGCGGGTTGCATTGCGGAATTGTGGTTTGGTCTGGGTCGTTGTTTTCTTGTCTGGTTACTTGAGACGACGATGGGCAGAGAGAGGAGCACTGGCAGGTCTGACTGACTGGCAGTTAAAGCAACGTTGACGCTCACCAGCGTTAAAATGTGGTGAGGTGTAGCAGAACGCGTCCCCAGGGGGTGAGGAGCAAGTGCTGATATCTCCCCATTACTCTCATTACAGGGCGGGTTATCAGACTGCACAGCCAGAAAGGCAGAAACGCAGAGAGGAAGGCAGCCATGCAGTCATGCGTCTCCCCTCATCTCTCTCACCTGTCTGAGCAGCAGTGGAGCAGAGAGACGTCACACACAATCTCCTGGCTGATTGATGCTCTCCAATGGTTGATAGAAAGGCATAAATAAAGCACGTTTGTGTTATAATTGTATCATATTCAACCATTAAAATAGAAGGTCCATTCTAAAAAATGTTTTAGAAATTGTATCCATCCCTCTCTTTTCTCCCTTAATTCCACCACTAATGGAGCTGTAATGGAGATTCCATTAGCTCTCTCCATTATCTCTGTTTCACATTACTGAGGCATTGTGGGCCTTCATTAGTACAAGCAAGACATGGTTGGAATAACTAACAACTATTGATGTGAGCATATAACAAAGTCAGCTACGCTCATTTATGTTGAGATCTAAAGAGTTCACTCTGAAGTCTCTCTATTCTGTAACGGTGGGATAGAAGGTTTACAGGCTGGTGGTATAAAGATACCCTCACTAATAGCCTCTCTGATCTTGTCCTGCAGCCTGATTAACATGGGGAACACTGTCTATCCATGACCACAGCATGTGACCCTACCAAGGTCATTTGCGTTGCTTATTATAAAATGCTTTTAGAGGACAACTGGGAAGCTTTATGAAGCCAGTTTAAATCCTCATATAAAGGATGGTATGTGTTATAATGTGGGGACAGGTGGAACTCTTAGGCCTCTTACTGCTGTTCTGTTAGGCATGGACTTTAATACGGATTCCCAAAAATATTTACTGTATTTAATCCTTCATCATAGGAATTGTTCAAAACATGTTTTGAACAAGCTGAGTATATCTACTGTAAGCTGGTAATTCATCATATACTGTAGGTTAATCATCTAATAACATATTGCCAAAACAGAAGTGAAACAAAGGGATGGGGTAACGGTAACCACAGGCAACATATCATCCTCAGACGACAAAAACAAGCAGTGTGAGTCATTGTTAACTACAAGCTGAAGCAATATGGAGGCCTTGGCAAGTAGCTCCTTCACTTGACATGAGTCAGAGTGCTAGGACATCCCATTGATATGGTCCCTTAAGAGACGCTTGTCACGTTCCTGACCGGTTTTCTGTTATTTTGTATGTGTTTGACGGTCAGGGCGTGAGTTTGGGTGGGTAGTCTATGTTATGTGTTTCTATGTTTGTTTAAGGGTGACCTGATATGGCTCTCAATTAGAGGCAGGTGGTTTTCATTTCCTCTGATTGAGAGTCATATTAAGGTAGGTGATTTCACCTGGTTTGTTGTGGGTGGTTGTTTCCTGTCTCTGTGATTGTCTGCACCAGATAGGTCTGTGTCGGTTTTTGCACATTTGTTATTTTGTATTGTTGTTTGTAGTGTTTTACTTGTTCTTTATTAAACATGTTTAACACTAGCCGCGCTGCACTTTGGTCCTCTCCTTCACCCCTGGAAGAAAACCGTTACAACGCTTGACAAGCTCATTCTGATTTTATCTCCATTTCATATGTTTTACTCATTTAGCAGATACTCTTATCCAGAGTGACATACAGGAGCAATTAGGGCACAGCGGCAGATTTTTTTACCTAGTCAGCTCGGGGATCAAACCAGAAACCTTTCGGGTAACTGGCCCAACGCTCTTAACTGATAGGCTACCTGCCGCACTTTTCACTGGGATCAAGAATGAGATGGAACTTTCCCCCTTTAATGAGATCTGATCCAAGCCTATGTCCGTTAACCCTTCACCATAGTCACATCACCGCAGAGGAAATAACTTACAGTTGTAGCAGGACAGGATCAGCAGTGGTGTAAAGTAAATAAGTACAAATACTTTAATGTTTTTGGGGGTATCTGTACTTTACTATTTATATTTTGGACAACTTTTACTTCACTACATACCTAAAGAAAATTATTTACTTTTTACGCCATACATTTTCCCTGACACCCAAAAGTACTTGTTACATTTGGAATGCTTAGCAGGAAAGGAAAATGGTACAATTCACACACTTATCAAGAGAACCTCCCTGGTCATCCCTACTGCCTCTGATCTGGCGGACTCACTAAACACACATGGTTTGTTTGTAAATGATGTCTGACTGTTGGAGTGTGCCCCTGGCTGTCTGTAAATATGAAAAAAAAACAAGATGATGCCGTCTGGCTTGCTTTAATGTAAAGAATTTGAAATTACTTATACTTTTACTTTGAGTTTTGATAAGTATATTTTAGCAATTACATTTACTTTTGATACTTAAGTATATTTAGAACCAAAGACTTTTAGACTTTTACTCAAGTAGTATTGTACTGGGTGACTTTCACTTTTACTTGAGTCATTTTCTATTAAGGTATCTTTACTTTTACTCAAGTATGAGAAATTGGGTACTTTTTCCATGTCACGTTGTTCGTAATAATGAATGTCGGACCAAGGTGCAGCGTAATTTGAGTTCCACATAATTTTAATGAATAAAGTGAAACTTAAGCAAAGACAAAACAAATAAAGAATAAATTAACCGTGATGACAATGTAGTGCTTACAGGCAACTAAACATAAACAATATCCCATAACCCACAGGTGGAAAAAATGCTACTTAAGTATGACCCCCAATTAGAGACAATGATAACCAGCTGCCTCTAATTGGGAATCATACAAATCACCAACATAGAAAATAAACCTAGAACCCCACATAGAAAATTTAAACTACAACAATCCCCCAGTCACGCCCTGACCTACTCTACCATAGAAAATAAAAGCTTTCTATGGTCAGGACGTGACATTCCACCACTGTGGATCAATCTTGGGGAGAGAGGGTTAGCTCTGGGTTAAGTTTGGTCACTATAAAACCCTTTCGCCTCTGTGACAGCCAGCAGACAGTTGGGTCCAAAAACGAACAGTTAAGTGGGTGTCATAAATCCCCAGTAATAAGGGTCTCTGAGATGACTGCAGTGCTGCTGCTGTCTCCTGGGGATGAGGGAGGGGAAGCCCTGGAGAGGTGCTGGGTGCATTGGGCGGAGGGGGAGACAGAGGAAGGGAGAGTGAGAGGGAGGTGGAGAGAGACACAGGGAATGAGATAGGAGGTATGGATAAGATACATGAGGGAAGGAGACGAGAGGAAAGAGAAAGGGGGAGGAGACCAGGGGAAGTGTTCAGGGAGAGTGAGAGGAAGACAAGGGAAGGAAGACAGAGGTTGAGAGAGATAGGGGAGTGAGAAGACATGGGGGAGCCAGTGGGAGGGAGACAGTGGGTGGGTGGGCGGTTAGGAGAGGCAGAGGGAGAGGGAATGTCCACAGCAGCCTGGTTTGGAGGTCAGAGGGGGGACAGCTACTGTTTACAGGCTCCAAACAGGTCCATCACCACGACAGCCCAGGGCTCACATACCATCAAACACTCCTGCCTCGCAAACACACATTCCTCACATGTTCACCTGGGCCTCGGCAGCCACAGCTTTAAACGTATACGAAGAATTGTGTTTTAGGCCTGCAGTTTAGGAATCCAGGGTAAGAGGTCGTTTTTTTCTCAGAGAAGTGATGGATTTCCCAGGGCAGTGATATTGCTATCTGTTTTTGTATTCCCTGGATTGACTTGTGGAAAAATGTAAGGATTGCTGACTGCATTCTCTGAGGAGATCGAATCTATAAATCAAAAATGATCTACAGTATGGCATTGGAAAAAAAGTTAATGAATCACATTTCTATTAAATAGACTTCTGTTGACTTTCGTTTTATTTTATAAATATAAACGCAACATGCAACAATTTATAAGATTTTACTGAATTACAATTCATATAAGGAAATCAGTCAATTGAAATAAATAAATTAGGCCCTAATCTATGGATTTCACAGGCTGTTGATCAGGCTGTTGATTGTGGCCTGTGGAATGTCCCACTCCCCTTAAATCGCAGTACGACGTTGCTGGATATTTGTATTTGTATTTATTAGGGATCCCCATTAGCTGCTGCCATAGGAACAGCTACTCTTCCTGGGGTCCAAACACATTAAAGCACTTACATTACAAATAAAACAAAAAACAAAACAGTACATATAACATTATTACACCACTGCATATCTACAATACACAATGTACAATACAAATGTAAAATACCACCATACAGCAATATTACAATGTATGTGTATGCGTGTGTCTGTACCTTGTGTGTCTCTTCACAGTCCCCGCAGTTCCATAAGGTGTATTTTTACCTGTTTTTTTCAAATCTGATTCTACTGCTTGCATCAGTTACCTGATGTTGAATAGAGCTCTATACTGTACTGTGCGCCTCCCATAATCTGTTCTGGGCATTGTGAAGAGACTTCTGGTGGCATGTCTTGTATGGATGGGTGTACAAGCTGTGTGCTAGTAGTTTAAACAGACAGCTTGGTACATTCAGCTTGTCAACACTTCTTACAAAAACAAGTGGTGATGAAGTGAATCTCTCTTCCACTTTGAGCCATGAGAGATTGACATGCATATCATTAATGTTAGCTCTCCGTGTACTTTTAAGTGCCAGCCGTGCTGCCCTGTTCTAAGCCAACCGTAATTTGGTCAGATATACTTGGATGTGTAGTATCAGCGTTTGTTGCTGGCATCAAATCAACTCAAAGTTTATTTGTCACGTGCACCGAATACAACAGGTGTAGACCTTACAGTGAAATGCTTACTTACAGGCTCTAATCAATAGTGCAAAAAAGGTATTATGTGAACAATAGGTAAGTAAAGAAATAAAACAACAGTAAAAAGACAGGCTATATACAGTAGTGAGGCTATAAAAGTAGCGAGGCTACATACAGACACCAGTTAGTCAGGCTGATTGAGGTAGTATGTACATGTAGATATGGTTAAAGTGACTATGCGTATATGATGAACAGAGAGTAGCAGTAGCGTTAAAGAGGGGTTGGCGGGTGGCGGGACACAATGCAGATAGCCCGGCATGTCATGCTTAAGTTGCTAATCTTGCCAATGAAAATGTCATTAAATTAGTTGGCAGTATCAGTGGGTTTTGTGATGAATGAGCCATCTGACTCAATGAATGATGGAGCCGATGATTTCTCAATTTGCAGTACGTTTGCCAATCGGTCGGGCTGCCAGACTTATTTGCTATTCCTTTTGCCTCATCCCTCTCAACCATACATTTTTTAAATTCCTCATCAATCCAAGGGGATTTAACAGTTTTTACAGTAATTTTCAAATCAAATTGTATTGGTCACGTACACATATTTAGCAGATGTTATTGCGGGTGTAGTGAAATGCTTGTGTTCCTAGCTCCAACAGTGCAGTATTATCTAAAAATGATTCACAACAATACACACAAATGTAAAAGTAATGGGTGCATGCTTATTAGTAACTGGAATAAGACATTTCATAAATGTGTCCAGTGCAGTGTCTGGTTGCTCCTCATTACACACCACAGACCAGCAAATATTCTTTACATCATCAACATAAAAATCACTACAAAACTTTATGTATGACCTCTTATACACTATATTATGCCCAGCCTTTGGAACTTTGGTTTTCCTAGATATGACTATGATTGTGATCACTACATCCTATGGATTTGGATAGTGCTTTAAAACACATTTCTGCAGCATTAGTAAAGATGTGATCAATACATGTTTATAATTTCATTGCTGTGCTATTTGTAACTACCCTAGTAGGTTGACTGATAACCTGAACCAGGTTGCAGGCACCGGTTACAGTTTGATGTTTTTTCTTGAGTGGGCAGCTTGATGAAAGCCAGTCAATATTTAAATCTTCCAGAAAAAATAGTTCTCTGTTGACATCACATACATTATCAAGCATTTCACACATTTTATCCAGATACTGACTGTTAGCACTTGGTGATCTATAGCAGCTTCCCACAAGAATGGGCTTTAGGTGAGGCAGATGAACCTGTAGCCATATTACTTTAACAGTATTTAACATGAGATCGTCTCTAAGCTTTACAGGAATGTGGTTCTGAATATAGACCGCAACACCGTCCCCGTTGGCATTTCTGTCTTTTTGGTAGATGTTATAACCATGTATTTCTACCACTGTATCATCAAAGGTATTATTTAAGTGAGTTTCAGAGATAGTCAGAATATGAATGTCATCTGTTACTAGAAAGTTATTTACTTCATGGACCTTGTTTCTTAGGCTACATATGTTAATATGGGCTATTTTTAGCACTTTTCTGGGTTGCTTGATTGCTTTTAATGTTTTACTGGGAAGCTTATCAGAAGTAGACTTGTTAATGTTATTTATATTGGAGCTGCACACAGTGGACTTCCTACTAGGGCACACCTCCTCAGTGCTAACAGTGTAGCTCTGGTTCATAGGCACATGATTACTGCATACAATAGCTGTAGGATCAACAGAGGTATTCAGAGCAGTTAGGGGGACATTAATTAAGTTACTTACATTGGGTCTGCAAAAGCCACTGGGATAATGTACATTAGATGCAGCATTATGACGACTCATTGTCACAATGTTAGGTATTAACTGAGCTGGTCTTGGCTCATTGATGTCATTGTCTCAATGCAGCCTTGAAATGCGAGGAGACAAGATGATTTGGATGGACTATAGAGTATCTTTCGTTTCCAGAAGGTGTCAAAGTTATCTATAAAAGTGATTCCAACAGAGCTACAGTAATCTTTTAGCCAGATGTGTAATTCCAGTGGCTGCTGAATCTTTCACACCCGCAGCCCAAAAATGGTACCAGACCTGAAATGTTTGTCCGCTTTTTGGAATCTTTCAATGCTAGAATCAGTTCTTTACAATCAATGTTCAGAAGTCCATTTCCGAGCTAGCCCTCCTGATGTCGTTTGACCCCAAATGGACTATGACAGCGTCAGCTCCCGGCATCTGTCGTAGAACAGTCGGAAGCAACCTTGTAATGTCCTGTACTTGTGCTCCTGGGTAGCACAGGGTTTTTGCACTGGGAACCGATATGTTTCTCACCATAGAGCTGCCGATGATGACAGCTGGTGAAACATTCGGGGAGGCCTGGCCGTTCTTTCACCTCAAGTGGTTTAGATGACCCCTCGAGGACCGAAGGGCGTTGGGGCCCAATGGAACCGAGCCGGCTGTAGTATCCATCGTGGATTGGCCGATCTCTCAGGCAGCCTCAAGGTCTGATGAGGGTGGGAGCCACCGGAGAGGGAGACAGAACAGAGGACGAAGGTGCAGGTAACTCCGGATTCGATGCCAGAACCTCTGGATCCGTGTCCGTTAACATCTCCATGGAAAGTGAAATATCTCCATGGTTGGTTGGTTTGGCCAAGAACAGGAACATCCCCAAAGTCATCCAGGAGCATCCTACTGGCTCCGTTCTCCAGGGAAGGGGGAGACCCCTTCGGGGAGGGATCCCTGCAGAGTGGCGGCCAGTCGGCTGTGGAGAGCCTACCCGGCGGCCACACTTCCACCAGATCAGAGCGGCGTCCGGCTACTGGGGTAGAAGAAAGAGAAAAAGTAGGCGGGCGTGGATTTCCCAGTAGCATGTGTAGGTTCACTACTTGTTTGCTAAGTAGTCCACTGCAAGCTAACAGTTGCTACATTGAAAGTCCAGGCGGTCCACATTGTCCCGAAATAAAGCAAAGTAAACACAGCTCCTGCACCGTTGAAAACGTTCAATAGCGACCTCCATTTAAGACTGCCAAGCCAGCTAGGCTACAGGCTAGCTAGGCTAGCTGGGCTTTCGTGTCTCTCTACTTGACTAGCTATTGGCGGGAATTGGAACACACTGTCGTACAAGTCAATCAAGAACATCACAAACATGGTCAACGGGTGACATGTCTGGTGAGGATGCAGGTCATTTTCAGCTTCCAGGAATTGTGTACAGATCCTTGCGACATGGGGCTGTGCATTATCATGCTGAAACATTAGGTGATGGCGACGGATGAATGGCAGGACAATGGGCCTCAGAATCTCGTCACTGTATCTCTGTGCATTCAAATTGCCATCAATAAAATGCAATTGTGTTCATTGTCCATAGCGTATGCCTGCCCATAACGTAACCCCACCACCACCATGGGGCACTCTGTTCACAACGTTGACATCAGCAAACCGCTCGCACACACTACATCATACACGTGGTCTGCGGTTGTGAGGCCAGTTGGACGTACTGCCAAACTCTCTAAAACGACGTTGGAGGCGGCTTATGGTAAACAACTCTGGTGGACATTCCTACAGTCAGCATGCCAATTACACACTCCATCCAAACTTGACACATCAGTGGCATTGTGTTGTGTGACAAAAATGCTCATTTTGGAGTGGACTTTTATTGTCCCCAGCACAAGGTGCACCTGTGTTAATCAGATGTTTGATATGCCAAACCTGTTAGGTGGATGGATTGTGATGGCAAAGGAGAAATGCTCACTAACAGGGATGTAAACAAAATTTGAGAGAAATAATATTTTCTGGCATATTGAAAATGTCTGAGAACTTTTGTTTCAGCTCATGAAACACTTTGCATGTTGCGTTTATACTTTTGTTCAGTATACTTTAAATGCTTTTGGTAAGCTAAGTAGGTCATTTGAATCCCACTGCTGTGCTTCAGCAGTATGTTCCACTGACCTGCTTAGGCAGCGGAGTCTTCGTATGTGTCCTTTACTGTGCATGCTTTTATGTGTGTGTCTGTGTTTGTGTGTGTATGTGTGTGCGTGCTTGAGTGTGCAGTGTCTACATAGTGAATCAGGATGAAATCTGCTTTTACCTCCACCCCATCATAGTCGTCGTCAAACAGAGTGCAGTACTGCGGCAGACCCAGCTGACTGAGCCACTTGGAGATGGCTAGGTGCTTCATGCTGCCAGCCTACAGCCAGGCCAGCCTCTCCCTCCCCTGGGGCCTGGAGCCTCTGTCACCTGAGGAGAGGACCAGGAACAGCATCACCATTATTACCCACTCAGGATGGCTGCTACATCTGTTTGTCGTGAAGAACAAAGAGGCAAACCAGTCATCAAAACCACATTAAAGGAACCAAAGCAGATGATGTCATCCGCTTTCATTTTTACTTGGCATAATAGGGAATATACAGTGCAGCACTATTAGGCCGACTCACAGCCTGAATACCCTGCCATGAACAAATAATTTAGCTGTCAGTTCACACACTTTTCTCATTTGAGAAAAAAGCTTTCCTCAATGTTCAGAATGTTCAGAATGGTTAGAAATGTTTGAAAACACAGAAATAAGGGTTTAATAAGATACTTATCAAACATTAACTAAAACATTGTCATCAGTTTCAACATTTTCTTTCTGTAATACAGGGATTACGTGTTAAACAATATAACATTAATAACTTGGCAAAGAACTTCTTCAATCACGAGAGATGGCCATTGGAGAGAGGCCATTATAGTTATTACTTGGGCTTGCCAGCCAGGTAAAGGCCAGTCTGGTCACCTCTCAGGCAGAGAAGTGCTTTGTCAAGTGTTCTCTATGCCAGCTGAAGTGTCCTCTTCCCACCGCTCAGCTCAGCCAGACACACTCCATCACAACCAGGTTCACTCTGACTGACCAGCTGCGTCACAGCAACACAAAATGAGAGGTGGCGTGTATATCAAGTTGGACAACAGACAACTTTAGCTTAAAGCGCTGCCAGTCTTTACTGTATATTAATCATATTGTAGCTGTATCATTGCTTGATGAGAATTCTTGCTGTTACAGGAGGCATCATATTTAAATATTCCTTTGCTCTCTCCACTCCATCCAATGGAAACTTGTGCCAAACCCCTGCAGAGTGCAGCCCTCTCCAGACTATAATAGGGCCTCTCTCTACATACTCAAACAATGCTCTATAAAGTGGAGATGGAGGCTCATAGAATGGGTCATAAACCCTGAAGGGGACAATGAGGTGGTAAAGTTGTAGTTAGTTAATCCAACTTGCAGTGTGTTCCCCAGCTGAGCCCACTGACTGGGATGGTGCTCCTGGGGTGAAGCAATCAGCAGAGTAAAACAGGGGCAGATTCATCCCCCATTCATCGCAATCATGTATGTCAATATCAGACAGAACACACAGCGAGACGCATTGCCTCTTCACACCCCTGGGATGGAATAGCTGAGTAGGCTCTTCCCTGGAATTGTTGACATCGGGGAAGCATCCAATGGTGTCACACTCTCTCATTACCATCATTATGGTCATGCTGTTTTACACAAACACACAGAAATGGAGTTGACTTGTAATACACAAACATGTCTGTTGGTACAATGAACCATGCCAAGCCATTAGGAAATGCCTGTTCAACATGTCATTTGTTTAACAATTCCATAAACTACTGTTTGCAGTTGCATAACGTATGGAAAACAGAATTTTTGAATCAGTGCTAAACAGAGGACTAAAATGAAAACAAAGTTTGGTCAAGAATAAATAAATTGATGGCCAGTAATATAATTAGTAATGATGTTGCTTATTCATCTACTATGGCAAAGTTACACCCTACCACTGACACCTATCGACACTCAACCATAACAAATGAGGAACCACCATATGATTGACTCAGGTATTAGCGCTGTTGCCCTAGACATGACATCCACATCAGAATGATCCAATTCCCTTAAGAGCCACTGAGTGGTTGGTGCAGTAGGTTTCATCAGGTCCTCTCTGCCTCCTCAATCACGCTAAGTGATTTTAACATTTACATGTACATTTTTATAATTTAGCAGACGCTCTTATCCAAAGGGATTTACAGTAGTGAGTGCATACATTTTCAATGTTTTCGATGTTGCGTACGTACATATGTGAAGTCATGTGTCCTGAGGGTTCCCACCTGACTGGCTTGCTGAGGATTCACTTTCTCAGCTCATACAGGAGTAATAAAAGCCTAGTTCACAAATGTTGTGATTTTTTGTTTTTGTTTCTATATACAGTACCAGTCAAAAGTTTGGACACACCTACTCATTCAAGGGTTTTTCTTTATTTTTACTATGTTCTATATTGTAGAATAATAGCGAAGACATCAGAACTATGAAATAACACACAGTAACCAAAACAGTGTTAAACAAATCAAGGACTATGATGGTGTGGAGGTAAAAGCAGGAAGCCACCCTTTGCCTTGATGACAGCTTTGCACACTCAAGGCACACTCTTGGCATTCTCTCAACCAGCCCATCACTGAAAACTACATATCTTCTTCTCCGTTTTTCGACGGACTCTTGCTGAACTGAAGACAAAGTTTGAAAAATGTCAGCGTACGAGGTGTCTGTCTAGCAACGGAGACTTCAAACGCAAGGGGGCATTGCGTTTTCAATCTCGGACATCTCCGTTGAAATGCAAGACAACTGGTGCAATGTAACGGAGTACTAATGGGGTAAAGTGAACGAGGCTTAAGATCGACTTTTGGTTGGTCATAAATATCCCCACCAGCGCATACTGAAATGGGCACTTTGGAGCATGTTTTTAAGGACACGCCTCAGATATTGCCACTGCTCCTGTAACGGATGTGAAATGGCTAGCTAGTTAGCGGGTACGCGCTAGTAGCGTTTCAATCAGTTACGTCACTTGCTCTGAAACCTAGATGTAGTGTTGCCCCTTGCTCTGCAAGGGCCGCGGTTTTTGTGGAGCGATGGGTAACGACGCTTCGTGGGTGACTGTTGTCGATGTGTGCAGAGGGTCCCTGGTTCGCGCCCGTGTCGGGGCGAGGGGACGTACTAAAGTTATACTGTTACATTGATGCTGTTGACCCGGATCACTGGTTGCTGCAGAAAAGGAGGAGGTTGAAAGGGGGGTGAGTGTAACGGATGTGAAATGGCTAGCTAGTTAGCGGGTACGCGCTAATAGCGTTTCAATCAGTTACGTCACTTGCTCTGAAACCTAGATGTAGTGTTGCCCCTTGCTCTGCAAGGGCCGCGGCTTTTGTGGAGCGATAGGTAACGACGCTTCGTGGGTGACTGTTGTTGATGTGTGCAGAGGGTCCCTGGTTCGCGCCCGAGGTCGGGGCGAGGGGACGTACTAAAGTTATACTGTTACACTCCCACCTCATTGCAAGCAAGCTCATATAAAACAGGTAAATTACCAATCTTGGGGCTGGGGTTTGAAAATAAAAGAGTGCCAGCTATAACATGTTGAAATTGCAAATGAGCGTGCGTTTGACAATTGATCTGGCTTAACGCCAGCCGAAAACATAGCCCTAGGTCTGCACCAGTCAGTTTGCAGATGTAACCGGTGTGAAATGGCTAGCTAGTTAGCGGGATGCGCGCTAATAGCGTTTCAATCGGTGACGTCACTCGCTCTGAGACCTTAAAGTAATTGTTTCCTTTGCTCTGCAAGGGCTGCAAGGGTCGCGGCTTTTGTGGAGCGATGGGTAACGGTGCTTCGAGGGTGACTGTTGTCGATGTGTGCAGAGGGTCCCTGGTTCGAGCCCAGGTAGGGACGAGGAGAGGCAAGGAAGCTAAACTGTTACACAGATATCGGTTGTGCCTAAGTCATGAAACTACTTGTCACATGAATGCAGTCTTTCTGGCAAAAGTTGCAATTAAAGATAATGACTTCCAACTGGTTTTAAGTATTTAGGAAACAAAATCATCAGTTGCTGAGAGTTGGCACATAAGCATTCACTATACTGTAGAATGTGGCAGGTTACATTATGTATGTGACTTTAAAGCTGACTGCAAGAATCCTGTGTGGGAATACACTTTTATCCTGTATTAGAATATATTTCTCTAGAGGTTCCTTTGAACCACCAATGATGATTAGCATGCCTCTCTCAATGAGAGACAAAGAACAGCTGTAGAACACACACAAGCCATTTCTCTGATGTGGATTTTTTTTATTTAACTAGGCAAGTCAATTAAGAACAAATTCTTATTTACAATGACGGCATACCACGGCCAAACCCGGACGATGCTGGGCCAATTGCATGGGACTATGGGACTCCCCATCATGACCGGATGTGATACAGACTGGATTCAAACCAGGGACTGTAGTGTCACCTCTTGCACTGAGATGCAGTGCCTTAGACCACTGCACCACTCGGGAGCCCTATAGAGAATAAATATTGGAATTCCTATCAATGCTGATTGAATGCCTTATCTGATCCCAACTCTGTCAACACGTTGCCTAAGACAATGTTTGTATCTGTGGTCAAATCAAATCCAATTTTATTTGTCACATGCTTCTTGAACAACAGGTGTAATCTAACAGCAAAATGCTTACTTATGATCCCTTCCCAACAATGCAGAGAGAAAAACAATAACACGAGGAATAAATACACTATGAGTAATGACTAGGCAAGAGGATAGATAATAAGCAGTAGCAGTGTTCAGCACCCTGAACAGCGTCAATGCAGACTGTCCGGGTAGCTATTTGGTTAACTATTTAGCAGTCTTATAGCTTGGGGATAGAAGCTGTTCAGGGTGCTGTTGGTTCCAGACTTGGTGCATCGTAGCGCTTGCCGTGTAGTAGCAAAGAGAACAGTCTATGACTTGTGTGGCTGGAGTCTTTGATAATTTTTAGGACCTTGTTCTGATACCGCCTGGTATAGAGTTCTGTATGGCAGGGAGCTCGGCACCAGTGATGTACGGTGGTGGACCGCACACTCTGATCTAACACACTCAATGTTGTCATGGTAATCACCATCCACATGTGCACACACACACACACGCAAGCAGGATGTTTACGTTAATCAACAGTGCTCTGGTGCTGTTTCTCTGCATTGTACCATTCATAGCGGCCTCGCGGGCTTCCACTAGTACATTAGTGTAGACATCTGGCCCTGAGGAATCTGGAGCTATGACCACTGAACAGAACAGACCCATTATTTCAGAACAGATTCATTATTTTCATATTTTCTTATTTTCTCCAGATCTCTCCAGATTCTCTCCAGATTCATATTCTCTCCAGATCAGCAGAAAATCCAATCTTAACCTGTTATACTATACTTATTTAGTCTGTATAGAGTTATGGTTGGATATAAGAAATTATGTTCATTTCCAATGATACTGTCAAGACATGCTGTTCTTGTCCTTATTATCAAAACTGAGTTTATCCAAAATATTTGTAGTATTTTACTGGAGGGATATGTGTGTTTGTCTGTGTGTGATTTGGCCCCAGCTCTGAGAAGACTCATAGTAGAATTGTCTGCTTCATTTCTGCTGAGAACAATAGGTGTCCAGAGTCAGGCTTGTAGCCTCTATGGTAAGGTGTTCCAGCACATCCCCACACAGACAGATTTGGGAGGGATATTTAGGCCAGCTCTGAATAGAACCATCTGGAGGGACATGAATGGCCTGCACTAAGGCACTAGGACTGGGGCCTCAGTGTATGTTTAGGTCTAGGGAAGGAGTTCAGGAAATGAGGGCCATATAAAATCCAACCGACTGGTGTTTCCACCCAACAACAGATGATGTAGAACAGGGGCCGGCAACAGGCTTGCATGGTAATAATACCAAACAATGAGGAGCTATCAAATAGTGGCCACTTGCCCAGCTACAGTATATAGCAGTATATGACACAATACACTGCATCATCAGGTGTGAGTCATTGAAGACATGAAGAGAGAGAATCGAGGGACACTGAAAAAGCATGTTGTCAGAACGGGTATAGTTTTTAAAGTGCTAGGAGAATGTGAACTCAATAATCCTCCAAACTCCACAGTAGCCTGTCTTAACGTTTGCCTATTAGCATAGTCACGGGAAGTATGGGTGCTGCAGCAAAAAATAATATTAAAAAACATACATATAGATATACAGTACCAGTCAAAAGTTTGGACACACCTACTCATTTAAGGGTTTTTCTTTATTTTTACTATTTCTACATTGTAGAATAACAGTTAAGACATCAAAACTATGAAATAACACATATGGAATCATGTAGTAAGCAAAAAAGTGCTAAACAAATCAAAATATATTTTCTATTTGAGATTCTTCAAAGTAGTCACAATTTGCCTTTGATGACAGTTAATTTGTGGAATTTCTTTCCTTCTTAATGCGTTTGAGCCAATCAGTTGTGTTGTGATAAGGTAGGGGTGGTATAAAGAAACCACTACTAAAGGACACCAATAAAGAACACCAATAAGAAGAAGGGACTTGCTTGGGCCAAGAAACACGAGCAATGGACATTAGACCAGTAGAAATCTGTCCTTTGGTCTTGTCACGTTCCTGACCTGTTTTCTGTTGTTTTGTATGTGTTTAGTTGGTCAGGGCGTGAGTTGGGGTGGGTATTCTATGTTGTGTGTCTAGTTCGTCTGTTTCTGTGTTCAGCCTAATATGGTTCTCAATCAGAGACAGCTGTCAATCATTGTCCCTGATTGAGAATCATATATAGGTGGCTTGTTTTGTGTTGGGGATTGTGGGTGGTTGTTTCCTGTCTCTGTGTTTGTGGTCTGCACCAGATAGGACTGTCTCGGCTTTCACGTTTGTTATTTTGTTATTTGTTAATGTTCATTGTTTATTGTTTAATTAAACATGATGAACACTAACTGCGCTGCATTTTGGTCCTCTCCTTCATCCCAGGAAGAAAGCCGTTACAGGTCTGATGAGTCCAAATGTGAGATTTTTGGTTCCAACCACCATGTCTTTGTGAGATGCAGAGTAGGTAAACAGATTATCTCCACATGTGTGGTTCCAACTGTGAAACATGGAGGAGGTGTGATGATGTGGGGGTGCTTTTCTGCTGACACTATCAGTGATTTATTTAAAATTCAAGGCACACTTAACCAGCATGGCTACCACAGCATTCTGCAGTGATACGCCTTCTCATCTGGTTTACGCTAAGTGGGACTTTCATTTGTTTTTCAACAGGGCAATGACCCAACACACCTCCAGGCTGTGTAAGGGATATTTGACCAAGAAGGAGAGTGATGGAGTGCTGCATCAGATGACCTGGCCTCCACAATCACCTGACCTCAACACAATTGAGATGGTTTGGGATGAGTTGGACTGCAGAGTGAAGGAAAAACAGCCAACAAGTGCTCAGCTTATGTAGGAACTCAAGACTGTTGGAAAAGCATTCCAGGTGAAGCTGGTTGAGGGAATGCCAAGAGTGTGCAAAAGCTGTCATCAAGGGGTGGGCTACTTTGAAAAAATTAGACAAATCTAATTTGTTTAACACTTTTTGGGGTTAAATGTAGAATCTTTGAATAGACAGTATTGACCAAGAGCCACATGTCAAGCCTTTAGTCAGGGACTGTACCAGCCAGGTCAGCTGTTATCTCCAACAGTAACCTGATATCAATCAAGGCTGGAGAGATGGAGGGACTTGATTTAGATATTGGCAGTCATTTAGCATGACCCATTCAGTACTGACACTGAACCTGTCTGAGAGATGTCATCCATGTGCAGTGCACTGCAGAAGATTTACTATCAGCATTATGCAGTGGTTGAGAGTTCTGGTCCAAGTCTCCTGAAATCAGTGCACTTGATCTGGAGTTCTGGACATGAAGTACCCAGAACTGGCCATTACCCGTAATCTGCCAGTTTATAGCTCTATGGTAGAGGCTTGTGTAATAGAGGAACATTTCACAAGGAAGCAGAGCCAAGCGGAGGTGGGTTTTCTCCCTGGAGTGAGTGCCATGCTGAATCCCTGTGTGCCTGCCATGCCTGAGCCGTGACATTAAGGCCAAGACAGCTCACCACATTCTCTGACTTGACTCATCGTCTCTGACATGCTGTTAGATAGCGCTGGTATGTCAGGTTTGTAGTGTACTGTAAACACTATTGGAAAACTCTTAGTCCTGACTGAAGGGGAGGGTTTTCACCCGTCAGTACATATGACTGTCCTGATGAGTTAGGCCTGGAACACTCCCAGTACACTGGCTTTGGATTCCTAACCCCAACCCTTTACATGGTCCCATGTATCACACAGTTAACCATTCAAACACAAATATGATGCACATTTTCCAGTATAGCATCAATGCTAGTACACAAACCCAGACTGTACACCGGAGTAATCTGGGTCAAGTTGTGCTGTGAAAGTCCAAACACTCACATGTTATTTTCCTTTTCAGTTTGGTAACGGGTCCGTCCTCAACTCCACAAAGGAAAACTCTGCAACTCTATGTCAATACTGAGGCTGAAGGCCATAGAGGTTCTAAGGGATTACCAAAGGTCAAAGATAATGATAAAAACAGAGCCATATAGCCCTGTTTCCCATGTCCTATTTTACTGTGGGTCCATGAAATCCCTTTATGAGCTGCCAATATCAGCTAAAGTCAACAAAAAGGGCTCCATGTCAAGAACCTGGCTATTCAGAAAGATTTACTTTTGTCCATATATCATTTTCTTAAAGACTTCTGGGTTTCAAATTTCTAAATTGTTGGGTATCCTCATGAGATTTGTAAGTTTCTAACAAGAACAGTACATCTATAGACGAGTTGGCTGACAACGTCATGAAAATGATGCACCCACATCGAAGGGGCCCGGAAGCCGTGCGTTGTTATGATTCTGAACGTGCAGATAGCTAGCAACAATGACAAGAAGCTGCCATGTGGGAAAACTTAGGTGGCTCGTTTCAGCTAGTTTTATCTTGTTCTTGATACCATCCCACTGGGCACAGACATTAATTCAACGTCTATTCCACGTTGGTTCTGTGTAATTTAGTTGAAATGATGTGGAAACAACATAGATTCAACCTGTGTGCGCCCAGTGGGGTGTCTTGTTTGGAGGTGTTTTGACTGATGTCAATGCTAATATGGCAAAAGAACATGTACTAGCTAGATAACCAATAACTGTAACAATGTATTTGAGAGACAACAAGTGCTCATTGTGCAAATGTATTAATTTGTTCAATAAACATGGAGACAAAATATAGTTTACATGTTGTCAACAATCTAAGCCAACCTCGACTATTTTGCCACATAGTTGCGCATGCGTCAGTTTTGTTGCTAAACAACCAACCCTCCATTAGAAAGCTGGACTCAGTCCCTGACAGATTGACAGTCTCAGACAGCAGAGGGTAGAAAAATGCTGAATGCACTTGGCAGCAATGGAGAAGCATTAGAGAATTCACAATGTGACCCTAACTTTGGTCAGTGGTGTAAAGTACTTGTGTAAAAATACTTTAAAGTCCTACTTAAGTAGATTTTCTGGTTATCTGTACTTTACTTTTCTATTTATATTTTGGACAACTTTCACTTTAAATTCACTACATTCCTAAAGACAATAATGTACTTTTTACTCCATACATTTTCCCTGACACCCAAAAGTACTAGTTACATTTTGAATACTTAGCAGGACAGGAATATTGTCAAATTCACACACTTATCAAGAGAACATCATCCCTCCTGCCTCTGATCTTGTGGACTCACAAAACACAAATGCTTGGTTTGTAAATGATGTCTGAGTGTTGGAGTGTGCCCCTGGCTATCCGTCAAATTAAAAAATAATCCTTTTGAATTGGTGCCGTCTGATTTGCTTAATATAAGGAATTTTAAATGATTTATACTTTTACTTTTGATACTTAAGTACATTTTAGCAATTACATTTACTTATGAATGCTTTAAGACTTTTACTTAAGTAGTATTTTACTGGGTGACTTTCACTTTTACTCGAGTCATTTTCTATTAAGATATCTTTACTTTTACTCAAGTATGATAATTGGGTACTTTTTCCACCACTGCATTTGGTATGACTTCCTCTGCTGGTGCAAGGTCTACAATTGTTTTATTGAATTAAGTTAGAGTAAAATTAGAATGATGTCCACTAAACATGGCCGGGGTAGGCCGTCATTGTAAATAAGAATTTGTTCTTAACTGACTTGCCTAGTTAAATAAAGGTTAAATAAAAATAAAAACATAGCAATGTTTGTGTTAACACTGGCAGTAGTTGTGGGTGAATGACAAGCCAAAGTCACTAGTACAGTCGTCTGAAATAAAGTGAAAGGACCAATAAGACACAATTCAGTTTAGCTTTTTATGTAATGTGTTGTTTTTAAAGTCAAATGCCATATTTCTTGATTCGTCTTCTCCCTGAGCATGCCTCAAATGATTCAGTTCAGAAGTTCCGAGGGAACATGTTCCTCAACAGTTATCATTACACATCTCTTGACTACTGCATAACTTCAAATCCTCACCACGTTGGGGGGAAAGAACTGAGATAGTTCAGTTGACAGCATCCTGTGGAGCTGTGAGTGTGAAAGCTGTGGCAGCAGAGTGGAAGAGCAAAATCTCTTCAGTCGCCTGCCCGCCAGCCTCCCCATCGTGCTAAGGCATGATGCAGTGTGCCACATGTAAAGCCCTCAACATTCTGCAGCGCTGTGGTGTGGTTAGCTCCTAAACACTGCCAGAAGGGGCTCGGTCTCTGTCTCCTGAAATTACATCCATGACGGTAATAACCCATTCCTCAGTCCCCCTGGCATCCACGTGCCTTCCAGTGAGAAATATCAAATGTCTTTAATTTGGAGAGATTTGCACTTTTGGCTCTCATGTCTAGACTGATACAAGGTCTCTGTACCAAACATATGAATATAAGGATGACAGGAGACCCTGGGATCAGAGGTGGCTTATTGGTACTGTGGCAGAGATCTTTCTATGTTAACTCTGCATAACTGGGCTTATGAAGAAGACATGGTACTAATGTCAATGCAGCAGGTGATTTTCACTCTCTCCACAGTGATGCCCCCTAGGGAGAAGAATAAAAACAGCCAAGCATAAAAACACCATATGTATTATCCATGGCAAATTGAAATTCTCTTGTAAGGTCTCCCTAATGTTTTCAATTTTTTCTTAAGGCATCTTGATAAACAGATGTAGGGGAGAGTGGGGTAAGTTGAGCCATGTTTTACATTCAGCATCAGTCCATCAAGGGAAATATAGTATTCGTTCTAACAAAGATGATATCTACATATATTTCAGGATGTTGTGTATCCCTGGAAAATAATATGAATTCATGTAAACATTAAAGTTTTAAAAACTTTGCTTGTCGAAAAAAATAACTTAGCCCCGATATGGAGTAAATTGAGCCCTAAATGAAGCTGCCTCAAAATGTCTGTAGTGGTAAATATTACCACTTCCCTCAACACAATCACAATCGCTTTTTTGTCTTTTAATCATTTTAAATATATTTTAAAACATGCTTAACACCTGACAAACACTTTGTACTTTTTAAAAACAATTTTAACATATGCAAGGTAACAACAGGGCCTGGCCTAACGCCTGGGAAGAAAACACTTCAGTTTGCTCAAATTGCCGTTGGCTCAACCATTGTCTCCATTTACCCCATGGCCATTGGCTCAACTTACCCCAATGCAAACATCTTGACTATATTAGCCCACACAGCTACAAGGATACATTTTCATGCTATATTTAGGACCTCATATTGAAGCTTATAGAGACCCCAACTGATGTATAGAACAATCTTAAAATAATCTACTTTGGTTTAAATACAAGCATCAGGAAACCTCTTTACACAATAAATGTGTTTTTTGGACATAACTTGCTGACAACTTTTTCCATGTGGTTTCTTCCTTCGGAGACTCCATGAAATGATGACCTACTAAATATTTGGTCAAATTACTAATTTTGTGTATGGTTTCCTAGAAACAAGGGTGGCTCAACTTGCCCCTCTGGCTCTCCTTACCCCACTCTCCCCTATGACCATACATTATGTCAAGGATTACAGTTTGTTTATATCATAAGGGTTACAGAAAATCCTTATAAAATGGTGATGTGTTCCGCCCTATCATTTACATAATTTGTCTAACATTCTTGTGGGATGCAAGTGAGCACACATCACCCTGCAATAAATCACAGGAGTCAGGACTTTACATGTGTAGCTTCTAACCTCATGCCATGCTACAACATGAGCAGGTGCATGTGGAATGAATATTTCCCCACATAACACATTTTGAATGAATATTTTATAAAAGTACATTGCAAGTACATTGCAGCATAAAAAATGCTAAAATAAAATAAACAAATGTCCCGCATTCTATTTCATTTGATTAACACACGTTCATCATGCACACTTGAAGGACAGCCTTATAAATAAAACACACAACGTACCTTGAAACACTCGAGAAATTTAAGGCAATCCAAAACACAAGAGCAGTCCGAAAAGAGTAGTTGAAGAGTAGAGTTGAATTTGTTTAGGAGAAAAGTGTTGCTTTCTTTACCAGGTGGATAACCATATCGTCCTTTGGGAGACAGAAAACCTGTGGAGAGCACATACTTCAAAGATGCACGCCAGTGGAGAAAAGGTCAGGTTTGATGCTACCGAGATAACAACAGCAAATGCCAACTCCAATCTACACTGACTAAGCTTCAGGTTGCAACTGCATCCCGCTTGATCTCACTTTCGCTGTCGCGCCGCGCTGGGAGCTCTTCAGGCGCTGTGCTGTCGATTGCTCTTCATCCACATTCCTTTCATACGGCCGCTGACCTGCCAGTGTTCTACCTCTCTGAATCAGTTTAGGCTATGTGTTTACAATTGCCACCTTTTACAGATGACAAAATAACATCAATGACATGCCATCATCACATCTAACCGCCCCTCTCAGTGAAACTAAATCCATTGTCACTTGCCAGAAATTATGCAGAAGCTACACACTAGAAAGTGGGAAAATGCTGTTGTTAATCTAACGTGCTTTTACTGATTGGAAAAATGTTAAACTACACTTTGGTTCATTCAACATATTCTATTAAATTTGCCTGAAATCAAATAACAAGATCAATGTGATTTTTAAAATTGAAATGAAGCTTCTAAACTGCTTTCAACACTCTGTGCGCATGCGCATTGAATAGCGGTGTGGTGATGTAGATTCGGCAGACTATAATAATATTTGGGGGTTTATTGGGTGCGTGGCTATCCGTTTATTATTTTTGCCAACCCATAAAAGTGAACGTCAGTCAAGTTAATTAATTTGGTAGTGACTAGAGAGAGTACAGTTATGAAAGGACGTGACTTTTCGTTGAGTAGGGGTGTTTAAGATAACCCTTACAATATATATTTTCCAGACCTTATTTAAGTTTCCTAACCTGCCATGTTAATGATCTTAACTGTAGCTTAAATTCTCATAACCTGCTAAGAAAAAGTCACTTACAGTCCTAGCTGTACTCCCTTTAGTCAGAACCAGTTAATGAGTCTGTTCTTTTCATAATTTAAACAAATTATTGTACACTGCCAGAAGATGTAATGATACTTGCATAAGTGCATGTGATACTAAAGGGCCTGATAAGATTTCTAATGTAAAGACATCGTCCTGAAATGTGGCAACTATAAAGTATTTTTTTAAACCTCCTGCTTTGGGCTGGATGTGTCAATAAGTAGTTCAAATCAAATCACATTGTATTTGTCACAACAGGCAAATACAACCTCACTGTCAAATCTTTACTTACAAGCCCTTAACCAATGCAGAGTTTTAAAAAATGTAAGTATGAAAAATTTGCTAAATAAACTAAAGGAAAAATACACAATAAAATAACAATAAGGAGGCTATATATAAGGGGTACCCGTGCCGAGTCAATGTGCAGGGATTTGGGTTAATAAAGGTAATTGAGGTAATATGTACATGTACAGTTGAAGTCGGAAGTTTACATACACCTTAGCCAAATACATTTAAACTCAGTTTTTCACAATTCCTGATATTTAATCGTAGTAAAAATTCCCTGTCTAAGGTCAGTTAGGATCACCACTTTGTTTTAAGAAAGTGAAATGTCAGAATAATAGTAGAGAGAATTATTTATTTCAGCTTTTATTTATTTCATCAGTGGGTCAGAAGTTTACATATACTCAATTAGTATTTGGTAGCATTGCCATAAAATTGTTTAACTTGGGTCAAACGTTTTGGGTAGCCTTCCACAAGCTTCCAGCAATAAGTTGGGTGAATTTTGGCCCATTCCTCCTGATAGAGCTAGTGTAACTGAGTCAGGTTTGTAGGCCTCTGTCAGGTGTGTGCGTACTGGTAGTGAAGTCAGGCGCAGGAGAGCAGAGAGTTGTGAACAGGCACACACTTTATTGAGGCAGGAGAAACCAACAGACAGACGACACTGCGTCAAAACCTCCAGCCAATTGGCAAAAGTGCAAAACGCGCAAACAGTCACAATAATAATGTTCAAACAAATAAACATACCTCGTGACAAAACACAGAATATACGAACACCATTCTGGCGTGTCAAACATGACACGTAACACAAAACAATTCTACACAAAGACATGAGGCGGAACAGAGGAATAAATACATGCAGTGTGATTAGGGAATAAAAACCAGGTGTGCGGGGAACAAGACAAAACAAATGGATTAATGAAAAATGGAGCGGCGATGGCTAGAAAGCCGGTGACGTCGACTGCCGAACGCCGCCCAAACAAGGAGAGGAGCCGACTTCGGCGGAAGTCGTGACAGCCTCCTTGCTCGCACATGCTTTTTCAGTTCTGCCCACAAATTTTCTCTAGGATTGAGGTCAGGACTTTGTGATGGCCACTCCAATACCTTGACTTTGTTGTCCTTAAGCCATTTTGCCACAACTTTGGAAGTATGCTTGGGGTCATTGTCCATTTGGAAGACCCATTTGCGACCAAGCTTTAACTTCCTGACGATGTCTTGAGATGTTGCTTCAATATATCCACATACTTTGCCTACCTCGTGATGCCATCTATTTTGTGAAGCGCACCAGTCCCTCCCGCAGCAAAGCACCCCCACAACATGATGCTGCCACCCCTGTGCTTCACGGTTGGGATGGTGTTCTTCGGCTTGCAAGCCTCCCCCTTTTTCCTCCAAACATAACGATAGCCAAACAGTTCTATTTTTGTTTCATATGTTTAATTGTTTCACCAGAGGACATTTCTCAAAAAAGTACGATCTTTGTCCCCATGTGCAGTTGCAAATCGAAGTCTTGCCATTTTATGGCGGTTTTGGAGCTGTGGCTTCTTCCTTGCTGAGCGGCCATTCAGGTTATGTTGATATAGGACTCGTTTTACTGTGGATATAGATACTTTGTCCCTGTTTCCTCCAGCATCTTCACAAGGTCCTTTGCTGTTGTTCTGGGATTGATTTGCACTTTTAGCAGCGAAGTACGTTCATCTTTAAGAGACAGAACGCGTCTCCTTCCTGAGCGGTATGACGGCTGCGTGGTCCCATGGTGTTTATACTTGCGTACTATTGTTTGTACAGATGAACGTGGTACCTTCAGATGTTTGGAAATTGCTCCCAAGGATGAACCAGACTTGTGGAGTTCTACAATGTTTTTTTCTGAGGTCTTGGCTGATTTCTTTTGATTTTCCCATGATGTCAAGCAAAGAGGCACTGAGTTTGAAGGTAGGCCTTGAAATACATACACAGGTACACCTCCAATTGACTCAAATGATGTCAATTAGCTTATCAGAAGCTTCTAAAATCATGACATAATTTTCCGGAATTTTCCAAGCTGTTTAAAGGCACAGTCAACTTAGTGTATGTAAACTTCTGACCCACTGGAATAGGGATACAGTGAATTATAAGTGAAATAATCTGTCTGTAAACAATTTTTAGAAAAATTACTTGTGTCATGCGCAAAGTAGATGTTTTAACCGACTTGCCAAAACGAATGTTTGATAACAAGACATTTGTGGTTGAAAAACAAGTTAATGACTCCAACCTAAGTGTATGTAAACTTCCGACTTAAACTGTAGGTAGGGGTAAAGTGGCTATGCATAGATAATAAACAGAGAGTAGCAGCAACGTATGTGAAGAGTGTGAAGGAATGTGAATGTGTGTGTGTGTGTGTGTGTATGGTGTCGATATGCGCTTGTGTGTGTGTTGGATTGTCAGTGTAGTATGTGTGTGGTTAGTCCAGTGAGTGTACATCAAGTCTGTACAAGAGAGTCAGTGCAAAAAATAAGAATAAAATAAGGGGATCAATGTAAATAGTCCAGATAGCAATTTGATTAACTATTCAGCAGTCTTGGGGTAGAAGCTGTTAAGGAGCCTTTCAGTCCCAGACATCACGCTCCAGCACCGCTTGCCGTGCGGTAGCAGAGAGAGCAGACCATGGCTTGGGTGGCTGGAGTCTTTGACTATTTTTAGGGCCTTCTTCTCACACCGCCTCGCTTCGCATTCCTAGGAAACTATGCAGTATTTACTTTTTTTACGTGTTATTTCTTACATTGGTACCTCAGGTAATCTTAGGTTTTATTACATACAGTCGGGAGGAACTACTGGATATAAGAGCAACGTCAACTCACCATCATTACGACCAGGAATACGACTTTCCCGAAGAGGATCCTCTGTTTTGCCCACCACCCAGGACAATGGATCGGATCCCAGCCGGGGAACCAAAACTACGACGCCGTAAAAGGGGCAGACGAAGCGGTCTTCTGATCAGGCTCCGGAGACGGGCACATCGCGGACCGCTCCCGAGCATACTACTTGCCAATGTCCAGTCTCTTGACAACAAGGTTGATGAAATCCGAGCAAGGGTAGCATTCCAGAGAGACATAAGAGACTGTAACGTTCTTTGCTTCACGGAAACATGGCTCACTCGAGACACGCTATCAGAGTTGGTACAGCCACCTGGTTTCTTCACGCATCGCGCTGACAGAAACAAGCATCTTTCTGGTAAGAAGAGGAGCGGGGGGGGGGGGGGGGGGGGGTATGCCTTATGATTAACGAGACGTGGTGTGATCATAACAACATACAGGGACTCAAGTCCTTCTGTTCACCTGACTTAGAATTCCTCACAATCAAATGTCGACCGTATTATCTACCTAGAGAATTCTCTTCAATTATAATCACAGCCGCATATATTCCCCACCAAGCAGACACATCGATGGCCCTGAACAAACTTTATTTGGCTCTATGTAAACTGGAAACCACATATCCTGAGGCTGCGCATTCATTGTAGCTGGGGATTTTAACAAGGCTAATCTGAAAACAAGACTCCCTAAATTCTATCAGCATATCGATTGTGCTACCAGGGCTGGTAAAACCCTAGATCATTGTTATTCTAACTTCTGCGACGCATATAAGGCCCTCCCCCGCCCTCCTTTCGGAAAAGCTGACCACGACTCCATTTTGTTGCTCCCTGCCTATAGACAGAGACTAAAACAGGAAGCTCTCGCGCTCAGGTCTGTTCAACACTGGTCCGACCAATCTGATTCCATGCTTCAAGATTGCTTCGATCACGTGGATTGGGATATGTTCCGCATTGCGTCAAACAACAACATTGACGAATACATTGATTCGGTGAGCGAGTTTATTAGCAAGTGCATCGTCGATGTCGTACCCACAGCAACTATTAAAACATTCCCAAACCAGAAAGCGTGGATTGATGGCAGCATTCGCCCAAAACTGAAAGCGCGAACCACTGCTTTTAACCAGAGCAAGGTGACCGGAAACATGACCGAATACAAACGGTGTAGCTATTCCCTCCGCAAGGCAATCAAACAAGCTAAGCGTCAGTATAGAGACAAAGGAGAGTCGAAATTCAACGGCTCAGACACAAGAGGTTTGTAGCAGGGTCTACAGTCAATCACGGATTACAAAAAGCAAACCAGCCCCGTCGCGGACCAGGATGTCTTGCTCCCAGACAGACTAAACAACTTCTTTGCTCGCTTTGAGGACAATACAGTGCCACTGACACGGCCCGCTACCAAAACCTGTGGACTCTCCTTCACTGCAGCCGACGTGAGTAAAACATTTAAATGTGTTAACCCTCGCAAGGCTGCAGGCCCAGACAGCATCCCCAGCCGCGTCCTCAGAGTTGCGCAGACCAGCTGACTGGTGTGTTTACGGACATATTCAATCAATCCTTATCCCAGTCTGCTGTTCCCACATGTTTCAAGGGGGCCACCATTGTTCCTGTTCCCAAGAAAGCTAAGGTAACTGAGCTAAACGACTACCGCCCCGTAGCACTCACTTCCGTCATCATGAAATGCTTTAAGAGACTAGTCAAGGACCATATCACCTCCACCCTACCTGACACCCTACACCCACTCCAATTTGCTTACCGCCCCCAATAGGTCCACAGACGACGCAATCGCAACCACACTGCACACTGCCCTAACCCATCTGGACAAGAGGATTACCTATGTGAGAATGATGTTCAACGACGACAGCTCAGCATTTAACACCATAGTACCCTCCAAACTCGTCATCAAGCTCGAGACCCTGGGTCTCGACCCCGCCCTGTGCAACTGGGTACTGGACTTCCTGACAGGCTGCCCCCATGTGGTGAGGGTAGGAAACAACATCTCCACCCCGCTTATCCTCAACACTGGGGCCCCACAAGGGTGCGTTCTGAGCCCTCTCCTGTACTCCCTGTTCACCCACGACTGCGTGGCCATGCACGCCTCCAACTCAATCATCAAGTTTGCAGACGACACTACAGTGGTAGGCTTGATTACCAACAACGACAAGACGGCCTACAGGGAGGAGGTGAGGGCCCTCGGAGTGTGGTGTCAGGAAAATAACCTCACACACAACGTCAACAAAACATAGTAGACGTCGTAGACTTCAGGAAACAGCAGAGGGAGCACACCCCTATCCACATTGACGGGGCATTGGTGGAGAGGGTAGTAAGTTTTAAGTTCCTCGGCGTACACATCACAGACAAACTGAATTGGTCCACCCACACAGACAGCGTGGTGAAGAAGGCGCAGCAGCGCCTCTTCAACCTCAGGAGGCTGAAGAAATTTGGCTTGTCACCAAAAGCACTCACAAACTTTTACAGATGCACAATCGAGAGCATCCTGTCGGGCTGTACCACCGCCTGGTACGGCAACTGCTCCGCTCACAACCGTAAGGCTCTCCAGAAGGTAGTGAGGTCTGCACAACGCACCGGGGGCAAACTACCTGCCCTCCAGGACACCTACACCACCCGATGTCACAGGAAGGCCATAAAGATCATTAAGGACAACAACCACCCGAGCCACTGCCTGTTCACCCCACTATCATCCAGAAGGCGAGGTCAGTACAGGTGCATCAAAGCAGGGACCGGGAGACTGAAAAACAGCTTCTATCTCAAGGCCATCAGACTGTTAAACAGCCACCACTAACATTGAGTGGCTGTTGCCAACATACTGACTCAACTCCAGCCACTTTAATACTAGAAAAATGTATGTAAAAAATGTATCACTAGCCACTTTAAACAATGCCACTTAATATAATGTTTACATACCCTACATTACTCATCTCATATGTATATACTGTACTCTATACCATCTACTGCATCTTGCCATCTTTATGTAATACATGTATCACTAGCCACATTAAACAATGTCACTTTTATATGTTTACATACCCTATATTACTCATCTCATATGTATATACTGTACTCGATACCATCTACTGCATCTTGCTTATGCCGTTCTGTACCATCACTCATTCATATATCTTTATGTACATATTCTTCATCCCTTTACACTTGTGTGTATAAGGTAGTTGTTGTGAAATTGTTAGGTTAGATTACTTGTTGGTTATTACTGCATTGTCGGAACTAGAAGCACAAGCATTTCGCTACACTCGCATTAACATCTGCTAACCATGTGTATGTGACAAATAACATTTGATTTGATTTGATTTGATAACGGACCTGGATGGCAGGAACCTCGGCCCCAGTGAATTACTGGGCTGTACGCACTACCCTCTGTAGCGCCTTGCAGTCAAATGCCGAGCAGTTGCCATACCAGGCAATGATGTAATCAGTCAGGATGATCTCGATGGTGCAGCTGTAGAACTTTCTATTATTATTTATTTTTAACTCCTTCTTTCTCCCCAATTTCGTGGTATTTAATTGGTAGTAGTTACAGTCTTGTCTCATTGCTGCAACTCCCGTACGGACTCGGGAGAGGCGAAGGTCGAGAGCCATGCGTCCTCAGATACCCAAGCCAACCAAGCCGCACTGCTTCTTGACGCAATGCCCATCCAACCCGGAAGCCAGCCGCACCAATGTGTCGGAGGAAACACTGTACACCTGGCGACCGAGTCAGCGTGCACTGTGCCCGGCCCACCACAGGAGTCGCTAGTGCGTGATGAGACAAGTATATCCCTGCCGGCCAAACCCTCCCTAACCCGGACGGCGCTGGGCCAATTGTGCGCCGCCCCATGGGCCTCCTGGTCACGGCCGGGCTGTGACAGAGCCTGGACTCTAACCCATAATCTCTAGTGGCACAGCTAGCACTGCGATGCAGTGCCTAAGACCACTGCTGTAGAACATTTTGAGAATCTGAGGTCCCATGCCAAATCTTTTCCTCCCCCTGCGGGAATAGGCATTTCTGTGCCCTCTACACGACTGTCTTGGTGTGTTTGGACAATGATAGGTCCTTAGTGATGTGGACACCAAGGAACTTGAAGCTCTCGACCCGATCCACTACAGATGTGAATGGGGGCGTGTTCGGCCCTCCTTTTCCTGTAGTCCATGATCAGCTCCTTTGTCTTGCTCACATTGTGAGAGACGTTGTTGTCCAGGCACCACACTGCCAGGTCTCTGACCTCCTCCCTATACGCTGTCTCATCATCATCGGTGATCAGGCCTATCACCGTCCTCGGCAACATTATTATTTTTTTATTTTTTTATTTCACCTTTATTTAACCAGGTAGGCCAGTTGAGAACAAATTCTCATTTACAACTGCGAGCTGGCCAAGATAAAGCAAAGTAGTGCGACAAAAACAACAACACAGAGTTACACATAAACAAAAGTACAGTCAATAACACAATGTGTGCAAATCTAGAAGAGTAGGGAGGTAAGGCAATAAATAGGCTATAGAGGCGAAATAATTGCAATTTAGCATTAACACTGGAGTGACAGATGTGCAGATGATGATGTGCAAGTAGAGATACTGGGGTGCAAAAGAGCAAGAGGATAAATAACAATATGGGGATGAGGTAGTTGGGTGTGCTATTTACAAATTGGCTATGTACAGGTGCAGTGACAGTAAGCTGCTCTGACAGCTGATGCTTAAAAGTTAGAGAGGGAGATATAAGACTCCAGCTTCAGTGATTTTTGCACTTCGTTCCAGTCATTGGCAGCAGAGAATTGGAAGGAAAGGCGGCCAAAGTAAGTATTGACTTTGAGGATGACCAGTGAAATATACCTGCTGGAATGCGTGGTACGGGTGGGTGTTGCTATGGTGACCAGTGAGCTGAGATAAGGCGGGGCTTTACCTAGCAAAGACTTATAGGTGACCTGGAGCCAATGGGTTTGGCAACGAATATGTAGTGAGGGCCAGCCAACAAGAGCATACAAGTCGCAGTGTTGGGTAGTATATATGGCTTTGGTGACAAAACAGATGGCACTGTGATAGACTACATCCAGTTTGCTGAGTAGAGTGTTGGAGTCTATTTTGTAAATGACATCACCAAAGTCAAGGATCGGTGGGATAGTCAGTTTTACGAGGGTATGTTTGGCAGCATAAGTGAAGGAGGCTTTGTTGCGAAATAGAAGGCCGATTCTAGATTTAATTTTGGATTGGAGATGCTTGATACGAGTCTGGAAGAAGAGTTTACTGTCCACATATTCTAATTCAGAACCGTCCAGAGTAGTGATGTTAGTCGGACGGGTGGTTGCGGGCAACAATCGGTTGAAGAGCATGCATTTAGTTTTTCTAGCATTTAAAAGCAGTTGGAGGCCACAAAATGAGTGTTGTATGGCATTGAAGCTCGTTTGGAGGTTTGTTAACACAGTGTCCAAAGAAGGGCCAGATGTATACAGAATGGTGTCGTCTGCATAGAGGTGGATCAGAGAATCACTAGCAGCAAGAGCGACATCATTGATATATACAGAGAAAAGAGTCAAGAATTGAACCCTGTGGCACCCCCATAGAGAGGTCTGGACAACATGCCATCTGATTTGACACACTGAACTCTATCTGAGAAGTAGTTGGGAACCAGGCGAGGCAGTCATTTGAGAAACCAAGGCTATTGAGTCTGCCAATAAGAATGCAGTGATTGACAGAGTCGAAAGCCTTGGCCAGGTCGATGAAGACGGCTGCACAGTACTGTCTTTTATCGAGGGCGGTTATGATATTGTTTAGGACCTTGAGCGTGGCTGAGGTGCACCCATGACCAGCTCGGAAACCAGATTACATAGTAGAGAAGATACGGTGGGATTCGAAATGGTCGGAGATCTGTTGGTTAACTTGACTTTCAAAGATTTTAGAAAGGCAGGGCAGGATGGATATAGGTTTGTAGCAATTTGGGTCTAGAGTGTCTCCCCCTTTGAAGAGGGGGATGACCGCGGCAGCTTTCCAATCGTTGGGGATCTCAGACGATACAAAAGAGAGGTTGAACAGGCTAGTAATAGGGTTTGCAACATTTTTGGAGGATAATTTTAGAGAGAGAGGGTACAGATTGTCTAGCCCAGCTGATTTGTTGGGATCCAGATTTTGCAGCTCTTTCAGAACATCAGCTGTCTGGATCTGGGTGAGGGAGAAGCGGGGGGGGGGGGGGGGGGGGGGCTTGGGCAAGTTGCTGCAGGGGGTGCTGAGCTGTTGGCCGGGGTAGGGGTAGCCAGGTGGAAAGCATGGCCAGCCGTAGAGAAATGCTTATTGAAATTATCTATTATCGTAGATTTATCGTGGTAACAGTGTTTCGTAGCCTCAGTGCAGTATGCAGCTGAGAGGATGGGTTCTTATTCTCCATGGACTTTACAGTGTCCCAAAACTTTTTGGAATTAGTGCTACAGGATGCAAATTGATGGTGTTGGAGTTGTGTGTGTCCACCCAGTCGTGGGTGAACAGGGAGTACACGAGGAGACAAAGCATGCACCCCTGAGGGGCCCCCATGTTGAGGGTTAGCGTGGCGGATGTGTTGTTGTCTACCCTCACCACCTGGGGGCGGCCTGTCAAGAAGTCCAGGATCCAGTCCCAGGGTCCTTAGCTTAGTGATAAGCTTGAAGGGCACTATGGTGTTGAACACTGAGCTGTAGTAAATGAACAGCATTCTAACATGGGTGTTCTTCTTGTCCAAGTGGAAAGGGCAGTGTGGAGTGCAATAGAGATTGCGTCATCTGTGGATCTGTTGGGGCGTTAAGCAAATTGGAGTGGGTCCAGGGTTTCTGGGATGATGGTGTTGATGTGAGCCATCACCAGCCTTTCAAAGCATTTCATGGCTACAGATGTGAGTGCTACGGTGCGGTAGGAAGGTTACCTTGGCGTTCATGGGCACAGGGACTATTGTGGTCTGCTTGAAACATGTAGGTATTACAGACTGGTTCAGGGAGAGGTTGAAAATGCCAGTGAAGACACTCGCCAGCTGGTCAGCGCATGCTCTGCGTAAACGTCCTGGAAATCCGTTTGGCTCTGCGGCCTTGTGGATGTTAAACTGTGTCAAGGTCTTACTCACATTGGCTATGTCCGAAACAGCTGGTGCTCTCATGCATGGGGTGGCAGGTGGCCTAGTGGTTAGAGCGTTGGACTAGTAACCGAAAGGTTGCAAGATTGAATCCCCGAGCTGACAAAGTAAAACGTTCTGTTGTTCTGCCCCTGAACTAGGCAGTTAACCCACTGTTCCTAGGCCGTCATTGAAAATAAGAATATATTATTAACTGTCTTGCCTATAAAGGTAAAAATACATTTTTTTAAATGGTTCAGAGTTGCTCGCCTCGAAGCGAGCATAGAAGGCAATAACTCATCTGGTAGGCTCATGTCAATGGGAAACTCACAGCTGAGTTTCTCTTTGTAATCTGTGATAGTATGCAAGCCCCGTCACATCCGACGAGCATCAGAGCTGGTGTAGTAGGATTCGATCTTAGTCCTGTACTGACGATTAGCCTGTTTGATGATTCGTTGGAGGCCATAAAGGGATTTCTTATAAGCATCCGGATTAGTGTCCCGCTCTTTGAAAGCGGCAGCTCTAGCCTTTAGCTCAGTGCATATGTTGCCTGTAATCCATTACTTTTGTTTGGGATGTGTACGTACAGTCACTGTGGGGACGACGTCGTCGATGCACTTATTAATGATGTCACATCTGCTCCTGCTACACCCTATGGTTTTCATCCGGTGTCTTCTTGACCTGCAGTTACTCCCCCTGTACTCTCTCTCTCCCTCTCTGTGTGCTTGTGTGGTTGGAGACAGGTGTGCTGGAGTCAGAGCAGATCCCTACAAGCTGCAACTCGTTCCATAATCAAGACCTCTACAAATACTCAGTCCTGCCACTCTGCCAGATCGTAATCTCTGCTCAGTCAGTTATGATTCTAGCCATTTATGATTACGCAAGATCCTGTTACCCTGCTGTGCCTGTTTCTCTGCCTGACACCGTTTATCCTCTCATTGCAGTTACTGCTCTGTATCTGGCTTCTGTCTCCTGTTCCACATCTCACCACCCAACTATCTTGCTCTGGATTTTACTCACCACCACTACCTTTGATTCCCCTCAGGACCTGTTCACCCTGTTCTACTCAGCCAACTCCAACCTCAGTCTCCACATCTGTTTTTTCTGCAACTCATCCAAGCTACCCTGGATCTGCACTCCATATATCTCTCTGTGTAACAATAAATATTTTGGTTCATTCATCCCTGTTTCCTCATCTGAGTTTGCTCTTGGGTTCCCCGGTGTCGCTCCGCTTAACAAATGAAGCCGGTGAATGATGTGCTATACTCTTCAATGCCGTCGGATGAATCCCGTAACATATTCCATTCTGTGCTAGCTCCCACTTCATCGGACCACTTCCGTATTGAGTTCATACATGCATCATCTGAGCAGAATTACTGTCTTACCTAAATTAAACACGAAATCCCTAGTTTGAAAGCAACAGTTTAAAAAAAAACTGAGCTGCACCATTTCCCCCACAATAACCCCCACATGGGCCAGCCCCCTAGCAATTTGAGTTCAACCAATGAGCCTTTAGCCCCTCACCATGAGTAACAGCTATTTATTTTTTACCTTTATTTAACTAGGCAAATCAGTTAAGAACAAATTCGTATTTACAATGACGGTCCACCAAAAGGTCTCCTGCGGGGACGGGAGTTGGGATTAAAAATAAAATAAAAATATAGGACAAAACACACATCACGACAAGAGAGACACCACAACCACGACCTAAGTCAACAACACAGCATGGTAGCAACACAACATGGTGGCATCAAAACATGGCAGCAGCACAACACGGTAGCAGCACAAAACAAGGTACAAACATTATTGGGGTCAGACAACAGTACAAAGGGCAAGAAGGTAGAGACAACAATACAACGCGCGAAGCAGCCACAACTGTCAGTAAGAGTGTCCATGATTGAGTCTTTGAATGAAGAGATGGAGATAAAACTGTCCAGTTTGAGTGTTTCTTGCAGCTTGTTCCAGTCGCTAGCTGCAGTGAACTGAAAAGAGGAGCGACCCAGGGATGTGTGTGCTTTGGGGACCTTTCACAGAATGTGACTGGCAGAACGGCGTTGTATGTGGAGGATGAGGGCTGCAGTAGGTATCTCAGATAGTGGGGAGTGAGGCCTAAGAGGATTTTATAAATAAGCATCAACCAGTGGGTCTTGCGACAGGTATACAGAGATGACCAGTTTACAGAGGAGTATAGAATGCAGTGATGTGTCCTATAAGGAGCATTGGAGGCAGATCTGATGGCCAATTGTAAGGAACATCTAGCCTCTCGAGAGCACCCATAATCTAGCATGGGTAGGATGGTCATCTTAATCAGGGTTAGTTTGGCAGCTGGGGTGAAAGAGGAGCGAATACAATAGAGGAAACCAAGTCTAGATTTAACCTTAGACTGCAGCTTTGATGTGTGCTGAGAGAAGGACAGTGTACCGTCTACCCATACTCCCAAATACATGTATAAGGTGACTACCTCAAGCTCTAAACATTCAGAGGTAGTAATCACACCAGTGGGGAGAGAGGCATTCTTCTTACCAAACCACATGACATTGGTTTCGGAGGTGTTCAGAACAAGGTTAAGGGCAGAGAAAGCTTTTTGGACACTGAGTATAAGACTGTATCATCTGCATGTAAATGGATGAGAGAGCTTTGTACTGCCTGAGCTATGTTGTTGATGTAAATTGAGAAGAGTGTGGGGCCTAGGATCGAGCCTTGGGGTACTACCTTGGTGACAGGCAGTGGCTGAGACAGCAGATGTTCTGACTTTATACACTGCACTCTTTGAGAGAGGTAGTTAGCAAACCAGGCCAGAGACCCCTCAGAGACACCAGTCTAGCAAGATGCACATGATGCACCCACAGCAGAGTGAGAGAGAGAGCAATGACGTGATGCACATATGTGACGTAGTATGCCATTTTTGGGAACCACTTTTGGCTCGTGAGCGCTACTTTCAGAAATGCTGGCAAAAAGTTTACAAAAGTACTGGAAAATCCCTTTAAATTAGCCAATGCTTGGTTAGGATATTGTGACAACTAAATTGTAATGGGGTGCGTGCTGGTGGCAGGGAAGTCAGGCGCAGGAGATCGAACTTGGTATAAACAGAGCAGTTTAATAAGTGCTCAAAAACTACGAAAACCAAAATATACAAAATAATACAAGTGGGTACAAAACCCGTCGGACACCAGAACATAACTTGCACATAGCTTACAAACAAACAATCACCGACAAGGACAATGAAGGGGAACAAAGGGTTAAATACACAACATGTAATGAGTGGGATTGAAACCAGGTGTGAGACAAGACAAAACCAAAGGAAAATGAAAAGAGGATCAGCGATGGCTAGAAGGTCGGCGACTTCGACCGCCGAACGTCGCCCGAACAAGGAGACGGACCAACTTCGGCGGAAGTTGTGACATAAATGTAATCATTTATTACATTTCTATAGAATGTCAAAGCACTTAAAAGCCAAACAGTTGGCATTGAATCATATTTGGTTTTAACAAATGTCATATTTTTCAATTGAGAAAACTAACTAATTTACTTGTAACAAGTTTAAGTATTTTTGATTGATCGAAATAGTAATGTTTTTGACAGTGTAGGCTATGGTCCAATTGATTAGGACAAAGTATAAATATTGAGCTATATGGGGTGTGGTCATCAATGCTTCATTAGGGCTCAGTCATTGTTTCTGTAATCATCATAACAATGGTCACTCCCTCTGACTCACCACATGAGGTCTGCTATATAACTTTAGGAAGCACTCTGCCACAGCTAAAGAACAATGGTAGGTGGAGGACCTCACCTAAGCTGAATTCTACCTTTACCTCTTGACCCTTATTCTTTGCACTAAATGCTCTGCAGTCCTGTGGACAAGCCTACTAGCACTTAGTTGATTAAACTTTCCCCATAAAGGGCTGGCAGCCAGAACCCATTCAGCTGTCTGAGTCTGACTATTGTCTTGCTAAGATATGACCTTGGTTTATCATTTACCTCGTTTCATCAGGATGTGGGTCATATTCAAACTGGACCTCTATATATTTCAATAAGGAACTTCTGAAGACGTCTTTAAAATATGCTACTGTATAACTATATAGTTACACATTTACAAGTGTAAATTGTACAAACTGATGTAAACTAATTCCAGAGTTCCTGTTTTCACTAAAGGGAACAAAAGTGTACGGTAATACGGGATATACAGTATAAGCATACATTTGGAGAGAAAACCAAATAAATAGTAAATTGACAATGTGTGTCATTCAACTGAATGTTCTAAGAGACTGGTGAGAGAAGAACTCTGTTATCATAGTTTAATACCCTTTCCCCTTTGTGAAGATGAGACTCTATTTGGCATGGTCTCTCAGGATCCCCTTTGATTTCTGCTGCGGCGCCAGAACGAACCCAACATCGATGTGTAATTAGTCTGGGAGCGAGTCGACAGGCAGCCCTTTCTCTGTGTGATACAGTAATTGGGACTACAAATATTTACATGTCAGTTGTTGGTAACCATAGCAGATGACATGCTTGGCATGGGCATCTAGTTGAGTTGTAATGGCAGGAGGCAGGCAAGACTGCTCGTCTGCAGAGCCAAGAACGAGACACACACAAAACAACACAATAAGCCCTCTGAAACACCCAACAACTGTTACATTGTCTAGGACCCATTTTCATTTGCCTGTGCAGGAGAGAAAGCACCCACAGAGATTAGTTATACAGAACACAAGCGTCTAGATGTTTTGTATTCTATGGTCCCTATCACTTACCACTACAGCTGTATTACATACTGTAATACTTGAAGGCCTTTCAAACAATATTCCTCAAACAAGTATTTTTCAGATGCTTTATGTTTCACACGTGTTATTAGAAAGCTTCTCAACAGTCCATGTATTGTCTTGAGCAACAACAATTTGTTGAAGGGGAACTGCAATGGTGTACTGATGGCATAAGGTGAAAGAAAAATATGGTTTCCCCCACAGTGTATCCCTCTCAACTATCTTAAGTCAAACAAGCCACTCAGGGTGCCTGGGGTGTCACGCCCTGACCATAGAGAGCCATTGTTTCTCTATGGTGAAGTAGGTCAGGGCGTGACCGGGGCTGATCTCGTTTATTTATTTCTATGTGGTGTTCTAAGTGTATTTTCTATGTTGGTGATGTTGGTGATTTGTATGATTCCCAATTAGAGGCAGCTGGTAATCGTTGTCTCTAATTGGGGATCATATTTAAGTAGCTGTTTTTCCCACCTGTGTTTGTGGGATATTATTTTGTGTTTTGTGCATGTGCACCACTTAGTCACGTTTCGTTGTGTCTTTATTGTTTTGTTTTGCTTAAGTTTCACTTAGAAATAAAGATGTGGAACTCAACCTCCGCTGCGCCTTGGTCCGTCTCTACACACGATCGTGACATGGGGCCCTGTCTGAAATGCCTCTGAGAAGGACATGGGACTCCATGGGGGAGGCAGTCAGTCCAGATTGTGTGTACAGGGACAAACTGAAATGAGTTGCACTATTGCCCCTGGACAGTCCTGTCCTGATAAGTCACATCTGTAGGAAGGGGAAAATATCACCCTAAGAAAAACTACACTGTTAGTGTTCTCCCCCTCTGACCAAACATTCCCTGCTCCTCCAGTTTTTCTGCGCTCACTCAAGACTAAATTCAACTATTATGAGACATCTGGTAATTCAATTTAGACCTTAAACACACCTTTAAACAGTCAGTCAATGGGATTTATTATTACATATGCAAGTCTGATATCAAAGCTATGGTTTCATAAGAAAGTATTTAATGCAAAGTCTCAGTTATCCTCTAAACAAATTTGTCCTTAAAGCGTCAATCAGCAGTTGAAAAAATAATAAAATGTTTCCCCTGCCAGCTGCCACTGTTTTGATAAAAAGCCAAGGGGTGTGGCTGGAGAAATGTAACCACTCTCAAATTCATTGATAGGGGTATGGATGCAAGGACTGACCATCCATGATATCAAAATAATAGTTCTAAACGTGTGTCGAGGCTATACACTGTTTTCTTACATTTAGTTTGTTTACAATCATTGGGGTAAAACAAGCTTATATTTTGGTTTCTGATGGGGTATGACTGCTAAACTAAGCTCATGAGGTATTTCTAAGTTATATTCTTCAAGAATAAATGGGTACATATCTTTAATTTATAAATCCCAAAATAGATGTAGCTACTGCAGATCGCTCCTTTAAACAGATAAGGTAAGGTTGAATAACCGTGTCTAAATATGTGTATTCTTACTCTTGGGATTAATCTATATAAAAATGCACATGGATCGACAGTGTTCTCTGTCCTACCCCTGAAAAATAATGGGCCTGCTGTCTGGGTATTCTTTTGCCATCTGTGTCGTACAAAGCAAGCCTTTTCTACTCATCAGACATAATTCCCCCCCCCCCCCCGACCCCACACTCACCTGCCCACAGCATCAATCTGAGCCCTGGCTTTGAAGGGGAGAATCCTGGAATACTGAAAACTGAGACGTGTGCACAATAACACAGAAAGATTATAAATTAGACTGATGATAAGTTAATTTTACAATAAGGTCATTCATTCATCTAGACTAGCGGAACAAAAGGCAAACTCTCATTGTGAGGAAAGTGAATGGCTTGCCTCTGCAGTGCCCTGGCTCTATGTATGTGTTGAAAGGCCAGTGCTATACACAGCGATTGGGTGCAGACTGACAGCGCGGTACAATATTTCCTTCCCTTGGAGGGCTTGATAAAAGATGAGGGAGGTTGCCCTCTCCTATTGTTGAATCTAATTTCACTGTCATGCATTTACAGTATGGTTTATTCTTGGCTAGGAAATAAACACAAACATGATGACTGTGAATATGAATACATTTATTTGACATCAACTTTTGAAAAAATACATATCTGAATGGTTTTCAGCCATTTCACAGTTCATTAATCATACAAATTAAAAAAGTCAGGCACTAGAGCTAGGTAATATCATCATATCATAGGGATCATCAACTAGATTCAGCCACAGACCGATTTTTTTCTTGAGTGGATGGTCTGGGGCCCGAAACATAATTACAAATCATTTGTAGGCCGCAAATTGACTGCAAGAAGCCCAAACAGATATATTTGACTAAAACATAATAATTAAAACCTTGCTTAAATGTATTTACGATCTCTTTATTATGCATGGAAATACTTGGGAACATATTAACAAAATGTAAATCACGTGGAGACTAATTTCTGTTGCATTTACAGTCTTTTATGTTCCAAAGTTTTGGGGGCCAAATAAAACCACCCAGGGGCTGCCAGTTGGGTAACCCTGTCATATCAAATCTGACAATTGTGCTAATGCCGCAGGTAAGGTAACTACAGTATTAATAGCAACAGGTGATGGTGATCCACTGTGGTTGGAAACTGCACCCCCCTGAGAATCAGCCTCCACCATTATCAACACTCACTTATACCTGCCACACAATTCAGCCTCTTTTGTTCAAGTGAATAATTGGTTCTAGAATTGAAGAGGAAAATAATATTCATCATAATACAGTTCAACTGGCCTCCAGGGATAAAAAGAAGCCACATGCACCAACTGCACACACACCTCTAACAGTTCACTTTCAGCCGTTGCTTATGAAGGGAAGTAGAGGGATTGTTACTTATTCCAACCAGCATCTGCTCATAACCTTGGCAGTAGAAAAAGCTGTTTCAGCATCTACTGGGAAACTAAAATATGCCCTGCCATGCGTTTATTTGTCTTTAGTATTGTGTAATAAAGAAATTGTATTTTACGGTTTCATTACTTTAAAGCCAATGGGCAGGCCTTACACTCAAATATAGCAACAAACAGATCTGTTCAGCAAATAAATGAAATACAACAGCTGAATCAAATAAGCCCTGATAGAGTTACCGGTGTTACACTTCTCAAGTTGAGGTGATAGAGCGCTTTGGTTGACACGTTGAAAACTCAACACTATCCTATTGTTGTGCGCTCTCTAGTGGTTAATGACAATAATGCGAATTTTCCTTGTGGATGGAATGGCTGGACCAAGTCAGATGAATTGTAGTTGTTTGATATATAGTAACCAAATATTACAATGCTACCTTCCTTCTCAGCTAAAATAAAAAAGTTTACCTAAGTTAAAGTGAATGACTTTGCACATGTAGCCTGTTGAAGTGTCCAAGCTGACGGAAGGCTGATAGAAACCACGACAGAAACCACGACAGAAGACACTCTGTTTAGCAATCACCGAACATCTAAGAACATTCGTGAAATAGATTCTTACATATATTAACACATGTTAATAGCTCTGTTTTATTAAGAGGATTGCTTAGTAAAGAAAAATATTTCAACCATCCTCAATTTATTAACAAACAAGACTGAGGAAACAGTTTAGGGACCCTTGTTTCTGGCTACAGTGAGAATGAGTATTAGGCTACAGCATTACCAGACGGCTTTTCAGCCTGTGGTTCCTTGCCCACAAACATCCCAGGGGGACTGAACTACACATACAGAGCATATTCATATAACTAGGAATAAAGTATATCATGTATACATTTACGCATGAAGTTGATCATTTCTTCTTTAATAAACTCAACTGGATTACATTATTGTTAAATGTTGATATTTGATTTGATTCAAACCAATGACTGTATTCACGCAGGATATGTTTCCTGATGTGGTTTATCATATGTAGGAACCATTTGGAAGGTAATTGTTTCCTGACGTCGTTTATTTACCGGACAACTGCGTACGACCTTCCACTTCCTGTTCTCTCTTTAAGAAATCTAGAACATAACGATTAGCGAGATAGCTAGCTAGAATACCAAACAATTCCATGTTCCGTTGAGAAAAACGCTAGCTAAAATCCGACATGGCCCTACAGAAAGTTTGGACGTCGAAGAGTGTTTTAAACAGGTAAATAAACGAAGTGTTGGTTTTGAAGACATTCATTGGAACGCACGTTAGATAACAAGTAGCTCTGGTCCAGGGCGTTACTTGCGGCGTGAGCCGCATTCAACGCCCTGTATTTTAAAAAACAAACATGTTTTTACCGTTATTTAACTAGGTAAGTCGGTTAAGAACACATTCTTATTTACAACAACGGCCTACCCCGGACGCTAGGCCAATTGTGCGCCGCAATATGGGACTCCCAATCACTGCCAGAGGTTATACAGCCTGGATTTGAATCAGGGACTGTGGTGACGCCTCTTGCTCTGAGATGCAGTGCCTTAGACCGCAACGCCACTCGGGAGGCTATCTTGCCATTCATCCCTCCATATAACCAGTTATTTTAGTGATTGGCTTCAATATACTTTAGTTACTGACCAAAGTAAAGATGTTACAGTGGCATTCATTGCACTTTAACGGTGACAAACGGTGCCCTCAAGCTTTTAGGGCCTACATAAAGCTATCAAATACAATTTTATTTGTCACATGCGCCGAATACAACAGGTGTGCTTACTTAGCTGCCCTTAACCAACAATGCAGTTAAGAAAACGAGTGTTAAGTAGTTACTAAAATAAACTGAAGTTAAAAAATTTAAAAATCTAATAAGAAAAATGGTAAAATAACAAATAATTAACAATAAAAATAACAGTGGCGAGGCTATGTACAGGGGGTACCAGTACAGAGTCAATGTGCGCGGGCACCGATTAGAGGTAATTGAGGTAAAGTGACTATGCATGGATAATCAACAGAGTAGCAGCAGCAGTATAAAAATGGGGGTGGGGGCACAATGCAAATAGTCTGGGTAGCCATTTGATTAGCTGTTCAGGAGTCTTATGGCTTGGGGTAGAAGCTGTTAAAAGCTTTTTGGACCTAGGCTTGGTGCACTGGTACTGCTTGCCGTGCGGTAGCAGAAAGAACAGTCTATGACTAGGATGGCTGGAGTCTTTGGCAAATTTTTGGGGGCCTTCCTCTGACACCGCCTGGCTATCAGCAGAGCATTGTCTGGCAGTGAAACCATTCATTTAGCCTCATTTACTGCCTTTTTTTAAAACATAGCTAACAGTGATATGGCTGACTTGCTTAAACAAATGTCGTTTCTACTGACAATTACGATATACTAACCAGTGGTGGAAAAAGTACTCAAAAGTCATACTTGAGTAAAAGTAAAGATACCTTAATAGAAAATGACTCAAGTAAAAGTCACCCAGTAAAATACTACTTGAGTAAGTGTTTGGTTTTAAATATACTTAAGTATCAAAAGTTAATGGAATTGCTAAAATGTACCTAAGTATCAAAGTAAAAGTATTAATAATTTCAAATTCCTTATTTTATGCAAACCAGACAGCACAATATCTCTATATATTTTTTAATTTACGGATAGCCAGGAGGTAGATTACAACACTGACATTAATTTACAAACAAGCCATGTGTTTAGTGAGTCAGATAAGAGGCAGTAGGGATGACCAGGGATGTTCTCTTGATAAGAGCGTGAATTGGACCATTTTCCGGTCAAAATGTAACAAGTACTTTTGCGTGTCAGGGAAAATGTATGGAGTAAAAAGTACATTATTTTCTTTAGGAATGTAGTGAAGTAAAAGTTGTCAAAGTGAAATAGTAAAGTACAGATACCCCCAAAAACTACTTAAGTAAAAATACTTTTAAGTACTTTACATCACTTGTACAAGCTATGGTGTAAGGGAACGATGAGCGGATAAGAGGCAATCCGTGAATTCGATTAAGACATTAATTAGCGAGCGAAGACGAACGTAGTTAATATAACTATTTGTTCAGCACTTTTGTAATGTACAGCGACAGAATTCAGAACATGGGCCGTTCTTACAGTATTCTCCCTGTACACCAATTCAGAACCGTAGGATAAATAAAGGGGGCATATAAGCAGACAATGAAAACTCTTACAATTTTCAATTATGACATTTCTCTAAAACAGGCTACATGTGCACCATCAAGTCAGAACAGTTGGTGAATTTTTTAACCTTTATTTAACTAGGCAAGTCAGTTGAACAAAATAAGAACAAATTCTTATTTTCAATGGCGGCCTAGGAACAGTGGGTTAACTGCCTTGTTCAGGGGCAGAACAACTGATTTTTACCTGGTCAGCTCGGGGATTTGATCTTGCAACCTTTCGGTTACTAGTTCAACGCTCTAACCACTAGGCAACCTGCCGCGTCATTAAGAGGTGAAAATAGACCAAATTATAATGGTGAGGCACATGGGCTACTAACAGCTTACTACACAACATACTTAGTATTACTTAGCTACAGTATACATATCTCCCTGGCATATTACATCATTTATGCAGCAGCATGCAATGCATTTTTGGACTAGCCTTGTGCTCACTTGAACAGGAAGGTGGCATGGCGGTCCTTCTTGTGGGCAAATATTGTCACCATAAGCCTTCAAGACAACTGGGTACTCTGGGGGGGGGGGGGGGGGGGGGGGCAAGGTTGAATCATGACATCAGTGATCTGCAGCTTGGAGCTCTAAAAAGAGGCCCAAGTTCCAGACCGAGTTGGATGACCTTTCAAAATGTATTTACCCACTCTGAGCTTGTTTTTTTTCAGAGTTCCCAGTTGTCTTGAACTAACTAAAGTCTGAGATTTCCAAGTTTCCAGTTTTGAACACAGCAGAAGTCATGCTGGATTGACAGCATGGCCAATGTATTCAAACTTTTCTGGCCCATGGTGTTGCATGTGAATGTTGATCGTTTTAAGCTTGGAAAAGAGACCCTTAAACCCCAACTTGAACCGCACACCTTCTCCACTGAATAGCAGGCTAGTGATTGCTTTGCAACGCTTACAGTTAGCCACTGATTTCTTTGAAACCACTCATTGTTTAATTTGCGTTTTCTCTTGTGTCGTTTTTATGTCCAATTGCTGATGATCACCGATACTTTTTATCTTTAACTTTTCTTCATATGACAAGGACTGGAAAGGATTTGCCAGTAGATTGTCGACTTGATTCATGATGATGACTTCTTCTCTAGCTTGCTGGCTAAGCTTTAGCTTGCTAGCTAAGTATGATGATGACAGTCCAATTAAAGCTACGGTAGATATAACGTGATTTGATGTAATTTTAACTGTGGCAAATGACCTTGAGCCGCCTCGGATGGGCACTTCAAATGTAAATCTTTGGCAGTACCCAAGGGGCTTGAATATTCGAGTTCTCTCCGTAGATTTTGCGGTGCTGTAGTATCCCCATGAGTGACAGAACACTGAGTCAATCACGGCGCAAATAGAGAACATTACCAACCCCTACGCACTGTATTTTCTGCTGGCGCTCTCACAAACACAGAAAGCACTGAGCTAGGCTGAAACACTTGTATTTTGGACCAGCCTTGGGCAAGAAAGCAAAAAGAGACCATGTTTGTATGCGTCTTAATTTTTCAATATTTCATTTTTTATTTTTTACATTATTTGTAACTGATGTGTTTGAATGCCAAAATAACATACTAAACAGGCCACTGTGCAGGGGTGTATTCATTATGCCGATTCTGTTGCAACGCGTTTCATCGGTTTTGCAACAGAAACCGCTTTGCAACAAACTAAGTTTCTATTGGACAAATTCAGGTTTTGCTTTGTTTGCTACCATTTGGTTCTTAAATGGTAAACTGTTTCAGTTGCAATACGTAATGAATACACCCCTGGGGGTGTATTTATTATGACGATTCTGTTGCAACACGCTTCTTAAACGGAAACAAACTAAATGGGGAGGGACCTACCTGAATTTGTTCAATAGAAACTTGTTTTGCTCTGTTTGGTTCTTAAACAGTTTCTGTAATGAATACGCCCCTGGTGTGTTCACGAACATTTCGGCACAGAATTTCTAAACCCCGAGGCACAACGTCGCGAGACTTCCGGGAACACTTGCAAAACAGTTAGAGCAGGCTGGGATTTGGGGAAGTCAATGAGAGAAGTGAAAAATTATTCCTTACATGCTGACTAAACTGTCCGTGTTGCAAAAATAAATGTATACATGCATGTTTGTGAATAATTTCATCCAAACTGCTCCCGCAGGCCTGCGTAGCCAGGAGCTAAAATAGATGCTTGACGTGCTACGTGTCCCGCCTTTCTCAACTACTCATTGGTTTTTATGAGCATACTAACCCACATGATTGAAAGATAAGAGGTCCACACTCCAGTCCAGTTGGTGGTAGTATGCACCTTAAAGTTGGTTGCCAACCACCATATCAAAAGAAGAAGCGGAAAGATGAATGAGGAGAGTTTTCTTTGATTAATATCTATAAAACAAAACTAGCTTTCCCCTTTTATCTGTGGATTAATTGTTGGAGTAGAGAACACATGATTTTGTATGACTCAAAATAGGTCAAAATTCTACAAATATTCAGTTAAAAAAGGACCGTATGTATTTCAGGTAAAATAACAACCAAATATTTATATTTTAAGAAAAATGTGCTAACAGCAGCAAGCTCTGTTTCTAGCTCCTAAGCAACTTTGCAGTATTTATTTTTCATTTATTTTTTCTTACATTGTTAGCCCAGAACGTTTTTTTGTGTTATTACATACAGCCGGAAATAACTTTTGGATATCAGAGCGAATATCCCAGAGGCTGCTCCAAGACGCCGCCGGTGAAGAAGAGGTATTCGAAGCGGACTTCTAGTCCGACTCAGGGGGCGTACTCGCCATCCACTGCTTCCGAGTATATTACTCGTTAATGTTCAGTCCCTGGACAATAAAGTAGATGAGCTCAGGGTGAGGATCTCCTTCCAGAGAGACATCAGGGACTGTAACATACTTTGTTTCACGGAATCATGTCTCTCTCTGGATATACTATCCCCGATATACTGCTCTCATGCTTGCCTTGAAGCGAGCATAAAAGGCATTTAGCTCGTCTGGTAGGCTCGCATCACTGGGCAGCTCGCGGAAAAACTTCTGAGTACATTTGCATTAAGCCTTTATAGTAGTTTGTCCTTTCTAAATCCTAATTGTTTCAACATTGTGAATGTTTTGTCTTTTAGATGTCTACAAGAGGTGGTTGCTCAGAGTCATTTCCTTCCTGTATCAAGTTTACACACAACAACCACTCAGCACAACTCCAACAAGACATCAATTGTACGAAGCAGTCGACAGAAGTATGAAAGGTTTTATCCACTGTTGCTCGTACAACCCGATGGTTCCACAATTAACATTAGGTACAAAGAGCCCAAGAGGATACTCATGGTAAGCATCCTTGAACTGAAAACAAAAATTGGATTGATCTGTTTTTGCAGTGTGTGGCTATTCAGGAATACTACATTTGAAAGCTAATCAGATTGTGAGACTGAGTGTGAGGATTTGGTATTGTATCCCTTCAGATGCCTGTGGACATCAGTACACTCTCAGAGGAAGAAAGGAAAATGAGGATGCGGAAGCGGGATCCCAGGAAGGGAGCTGTTAAGCAGAGGACAGTGGAATTCGAAGATGATTTCAAAGTGGATGATTACAGCAAGTTTTGGAAGAAGTGATAGAGCCTGTTGTAGCTATTTAACTTAGACTATTCTGCCAATCAGGGTTTTCCATTAGCCAACAATTGTCAGCTTTTGGAAAACAAATTAATAAATGAAAAGCTGTTAAATAAAACTGTTGCAGTCCAAAATGACTGGTAGGAAAAAAACTCCCATTGCACAATGTTTTTTATTCATTGATGGAAATACATTTGACCATCATTCTTATCGGTCTATAGGTCAATTTGCATAATATAGTGGAATTAAATTGGCATGTGTATTTTCGTTAGTCATCATGTAGCCTATCTGATTTATCCAACATAACTATCACACACAGCATTCCTCCTGCAGCTCCTCAGTTGGTTACTGCAAGAGTAAAATGTGCTTTTATAAGCCCATTGCACAACAATTCTAAATGCAATTGCATGTTAAACAGTTTTGGTGCACAATTAAAAAGAGCTAGGCCTACTATTTTTATTTCTCAACTCAAAGCCTAATTGAAGCTCACCTCCCATTCAAGTGCAGGCAAAATGCTATCAGCGTGTCACCACCACGCTACAATGTGAGCTGGAGGCAGTATGCAGTTTGAAATTCATTGTTTGAAATCTGAATGTTTAACTTCATATTATGAGGTATGTCTTACTTTGCTTCAAAGTAGCCTATAGGCAAAATCCGACCATGGAAACTTTATGTGATGAAGTGATGAATCATGCTTCACCATCAGGTAGGCCGACGGTCGAATCTGGGTTTGGCGGATGCCAGGAGAACACTACCTACCCCGATGCATAGTGTCATTGAAGTGTGGTGGAGGAGGAATAATGGTCTGGGGCTGTTTTTCATGGTTCGGGCCCCTTAGTTCCAGTGAAAGGAAATCTTAAAGCTACAGCATACAATGACATTCTAGACGATTCTGTGCTTCCAACTTTGTGGCAACAGTTTGGGGAAGGCCCTTTCCTGTTTCAGCATGACAATACCTCTGTGCACAAAGCAAGGTCCATACAGAAATGGAAAGTCTTCCCAAAAGAGTGGAGGCTGATATAGCAGCAAAAGGGGGAACAACTCCAGATTAATGCCCATGATTTTGTAATGAGATATCCAAGGAGCAGGTGTCCAATTACTTTTGGTCATGTAGTATATTTTAGATGCTTTTCACTGACAGCCTCAACTCAATAATTAGCAAGGCCTATTTCCACACTCTGCCCCCTTCAAAAAAGCTAATGATCCTCGATTCCTCTGGCTAAATCATGCTTTCTGGTGAAGTATTTTAAGTGATTTAATATATTTCCATATAGACAGGAGTAGTTATACAGTTGAAGTGAGAAGTTTACATACATTTAGGTTGGAATCATTAACTCGTTTTTCAACCACTCCACAAATTTCTTTTTAACAAATTATAGTTTTGGCAAGTCGGTTAGGATATCTACTTTGTGCATGACACGAGTACATTTTCCAACAATTGTTTACAGATTATTTCACTGTATCACAGTTGGGTCAGAAGTTTACATACACTAAATTGACTGTCTTTAAACTTGTTATTGCCAAAACTGTCTTCTGTGTGGGTGTGTGCCCTCTGATTAGGGTCAAGGGATGAATGTTGAATTAAAAATGGAACATATGGTCTCTTGAAACAAGCTGTGTCATGATTACAGTGTACATTCCAATGTACAGTTAGTCATAACACCATTGCTGAGCTGTAACTATCTCTTGGTTAAAAGAGTCCAGAACGCCATGCCAGATTTTGCACACAACACCCGGTTACAATGTGGGCGTCCTCATAACTAGTTTCTACCGCCAGCTAAATAATCTACAAATGCAAGTCATTCTAAATCAGCGGTAGCTACCGTTTGGAAACGAGGTCACTCCTGTTAGAATAAAGTAACTGAAGTTGCTGAATAGTTCATAAAGTCCTTCTACCACGATACATTTATCGACTACCAAGGACACCACATGGAAAATCACACCAGTGCTAAGGTGCTCCTCAACCATGCTACGAATTTGTATCTTCACACGGGGAATTTAGTAAACCGAAGCCGTCTCAAGAAAAAATGTCCGTCTTCACCTAGCGAAGAGGTAAGACTGACCATTGGACTCTGTCATAACTGACTGGCTAGCTGAAGTAAGACGTTTTTAAAAAAAGTGCAACATTGGTCAGTTAGCTGGAGTGTTATCATTAATCGCCATGGTCCAAAAACGGACAAGTTCAGGTAGGTCCCGTTCAAGAAACGTTTTGCAACAGAATCGGCAGAATGAATACACCCCTGGCTAGATGACGTTAACTAGTTAGCTTGAAAAACCATATCCTCGACGATAAATAGCTAACTATATTGAACAAAAATAAACTTCACATATTTTACTGAGTTACAGTTCATATAAGGAAATCAGTCCATTGAAAGAAAGAAATTAGGCCCTAATCTATGGATTTCACATGACGGAATACAGATACCTGTTGGTCACAGATACTTTTCTGATCCAGGCTCCTAAATTACCTTTATTTTTAAAGGTATCTGGGCCAGGATTCACCTGATGAGATTTAAGAATGCAAGATAAATTTGAGAACAAGGACTTGTCATGTGTATGTTCTAAAAGGCCAGCCTTTATTTAGCATGAACAATCATAACTATTTCATTGAAGCTGTGCACCACCTGACTCTCATAAGTGTAACAGACTCTCCCTGCAGCATTTCATAGTTGTTGTATAGCATGCCATAGCTCTGGCCACACATTTTCATACTGTGCAAATCACCCATTGTGCCCAGCACTGTACAAAATAATCATATACTTTCCATATGACAATCTTTAAAGTAATGTTAGATAATTTAGCATCATTGCATGATCTGTAGGTGTCCATGAAAGCCCTACCTAGTTACCACAAGTGTTTATAGTAACCCTGTTTTTTTTGCATTACAGATTCAAGACTGTGTTCGAGCCACTCTTAATGAGTGGTTTGCCACCATACCACCAACAACACCAATGGTGAGACATCACTCCGTCCACCCACTCACTGTTCAATACCACAGTTGTATTTCCCATGCATATTTGATTACACACATAGCTACATAACAGCTATTCACCAACATCCAAACAGTATCAAGTGTCCATAATCCCTGTTTACCAAGTTTCCATAGTGACCAAGTGTCTACAATACCAGCTCCCTTTCAGTCAGTCAAGTTTGGTACAACATACTTATGGGGAGTCACACTCGCGAGACTAGAGTTAAAGGATCTACAATCACACCTGACAAGGCCAATGAAATCGTGTCTCGCTGGAAGCATCGCCTTCCACAGGTGATAATAATGTATATAAATCCTGGATTGCTGATGTTACATATTGGCCTTATTTCTCAAATGTTGTGCCCAAATTTGTTTACATCTCTGTTAGTGAGCATTTCTCCTTTGCCAAGATAATCCATCCGCCTGACAGGTGTGGCATATCAAGAAGTGGATTAAACAGGTATACCTTGTGCTAGAGACAATCACAGGCCACTCTCTAAAATGTGCAGTTTTGTCACACAACACAATGCCACAGATGTCTCAAGTAGAGGGAGCGTGCAAATGCTGATTACAGGAATGTCCACCATAACTAGTTGGCAATACATCCAACCGGCCTCACAACCACGTGTAACCACGTCAGCACAGGATCTCCAAATCTGGTTTCTTTAACTGCGGGATTGTCTGAGACAGCCACCTGGACAGCTGATGAAACTGATTATTTCAGTCAGTAATAAGTCAGTTTTTCCCCCTTTTGTGGGGAAAACGAATTCTGATTGGCTGGGCCTGGCTCCCGAGTGGGTGGGCCTATACCCTACAAGGCCCAACCATGGCTGCACTCCAGCCCAGTCGTGTGAAATCCATAGATAAGGGCTTAATTAATTTATTGACTGATTTCCCTATTAACTGTAATTTAGTCAAATTGTTGCTTGTATTCATTTTTGTTCTTTGTGTGTATAATTTGTTTGGTTTAGATCATGTAATTTAAAAGTATCTAATAGAATAGACATTAATAAAAGCATTTTTCCTAAAAAAAATGACAGTGGGGAGGAGTACCAAGATGGCCTCGCGAAGGCTTCAGTACAGCGCACGCTGTTAGTCATCCAGGGTTTATACACATCACTGGGTGATAAGGCTCAGATTCATTCCTTAAATTATTCTGCTCTTCACCTCGGTGTGAACAGGAATGATTTACGCTACTAAAACAAACAATTAGAACATGAGACTGTCTTACATTGCGCCAACTAAGCGTGCTCAGCCCCTGGACGTTGTGTGCTGAGGTTTGTATGGTTGTCATAAATTTTCTAATCCCATACAATTAGTTCTTCAAGTTTGTTGTCTTGTATGATTTGGCTCGGTGCATGCTTAGGCTGCCCTCACTCAAATCAGTTCATGTGCGAGACAAGGAGACAGCTGTCACTGTTCCCTTACTCGTTTGTGGCTCAGGTTCTCTTGACAATTGTGGAGCATTCTTTAGGGAGCTTGGTGTTTCCCTAAAGCGATGCATAGTGTGCTAGCTAGTTACTGCTAGCTATTCCGCCTTCCTAACGGTGGAATTGCTTGGGTAGCTCCGGTTTAGTATACGTACCTAGCATTAAGTCGCTTGGTAAGTCTAAATGGACCGTGCTGTGATCAGAGGCTAGCTAGCTTAGTCTAAAAGCCTCATGGCTAACGTCGGCTAGCATGCATAACTTCCGGCAAATTAAGCTTACTAGTTTTCCTCTGGCGTTAAGGCAATCACATTCCTAGAGTGGAGGAAGCGGGGCTTGTGGGCACCTTCAATGATGAAGCTGCCTCCGAGCACTGGGCATGGGCAACCCCTGGAGTGAGGGGTCTGGGCAACCGGTGAGCCCCTGAAAAAACATTACTGTGATGTCAGTGCCCCCACGTTTGGTTACAGCCAAACGTGGGGGCCCTGGGCTTCATCCAGGCTATAGTCTCACGGAAGCACAATTTAGTTTGGAATTTTGTCCATGTTTAAAGCTCCTCTGTTAACCCGCGTTCCATGGTGTTCACAGGGTTCAAGGAGCATAACATTTCTCCCCATGTTGAGAGTAATAAGTTGGGTGATTCGCTTTGTCTACAAGGGGATTGGAAATTGCGCTTTTCTAACCCCAGAGAGGTTGTCCGGGTTTCAGCTCTGCTTGGCCCAGTTTAGGTTGGGGCACACAGCACTTTTTCACCAGTTTCTGCGCATACTGAGATTGATGGCTTCTATGATAGTGGTCATTCCCCTGGGACAATTGTTGTGACTGTTCCAGTGCTGGTTGCTAGCCACGTGCTTGGATACATATTGCCACCTAAACCTCTCAATTCAGGTGTCCTTGACATGCCTTCAGGGCACTGGCCCAGTGGCTGGATCGCTGGCTACTGTCATAAGGGTTTCTCATGGTCCGGGTTTTCCGCAAATGGTCACGACAGGCGCGTCCCCCCCAAGGGTGGGGCGAGCTGTGCAAGGGTTACTCAATTCGGGGAGTATGGACGGTGTCAGAGTGCCTGGCATATCAGTTACCTGGAACTTCTGACACTGTACGTAGTGCTCTGGCGCTGCTTCCCTATTTTATCAGCCGGCATGTGCTGGTCAGAGCCGTCATGATGACGGTGGCATACATCATAAGGCGGGGGGGACACGGTCCCTCCCCGCCTCACCTAGGCTCACACCCTGTTGCTGTGGAGGTCCTGTGTGGCTCAATTGGTAGAGCATGGTGCTTGCAATACCAGGGTGGTGGGTTCTATTCCCATTGGGGACCAGTATGAAAATGTATGCACACGCTACTGTAAGTTTCTCTGGATAAATGACTGAAATAGAACATGTGGAGCAGTTTGCATTTGCTCTTACTTCGAGTGATGCATGTTCCCGGTTGCCTCAACTCTGGGGGGTGCCCCCCCGGATAGCACCCTGCACCCCTGGGTGGTCACCCAGATATGGGAGATTATGCAATGCTGACATAGGTCTTTACGCATAACTCAAACACCATTGTCGTCTATTTTTCTTGATGCGAGAACAGAGTGCACCATTGGGAACTGACGCTCTGGCGCACCAGTGGCTTCGGACCCTCTAAGCGTTTCCACCAGTGGATCTGTTTCAACCCATGTTGGAGGGGGTGCGCCAGGGGTGCTTATCATTGATTCTTGTGGCTCCCCGTTGGCCCAAGCAGCCTCGGTTCGTGGAGATCATTCACCTTTTTAGGCGGGGACCTGTTGTGCCAGGTGCACAGGCAGGCTTGGCGTGCAAGGATTTGGTTATTTTCTGCCTGGCCCCTGAGTGGGCTAATCTGTTGGCTAGAGGATTACCTCCGAATGTTATTGCTACCATTCAGTCCACAAGTGCGCCTCCACGAGAGGTCCTTATGCATTTGTGGAAAGTGTTTGAGCTCTGTTGATAAGATGGAGTGCTGGTTCCTTTTCAGTGCTCTGAGGTGTATCCATATGTTCCTACAGGAGCTATTCGAGCAGGGACGGGCTTTCTCTACTTTAAAAGTGTACATGATTGCAATGTGGGCGTGTCGTGTGGGAATTGACGGAGCCACACCGGGGACGTTGTGCAGTTCTTGAAAGAGGTACACAGTCTCTAAACCTATTGGGCCCACATGGGACTTGGCGCTGGTTTTTGGGGCACTGTGTGTCCCCTTTTGAGTCTCTGGAGTCAGTGGAGCTGAAGATCCTTCTACAAAACCTCCCTGGTCATGACTTTGGCCTCAGCTAAATATGTTGGAGACCTCCACGTGTTATCCGTACACCCTTCCTGTACTTCGTTTGCCCCGGGTGACTAAGGTGACATTGTTTCCAAATGCGGCCTTAGCCCCGGAAGTCATAGCAATGTCCTACAGCTCCTTAGCTTTGAGCTATTTCCCTTTTAATCTCCTCCTTTTGCTTCTGAAGAACAACAAAGGTTATATGGCCTGTGTCCTGTGTGAGCTTTATGCACATGCACTGAATGGACCCAGCAGGTTATATGACCAGCGTGTTGTCTGTTTTGCTAATCCAGCTCATGTCAGGACACTCTTTTAAGGAGCGTATCTCCCACTGGATTGTAGAGGCTATCTCCCTGGCACATCGCAGCAAGTGTTTCCTAGCGGTGTATTCGCTACCCCACCAGGGGTCTGGCAGTGTCTTGGCTGTTGTTTAAAGGATTGACTGTAGGAGTTATTTGTGCTGCGGACAGTTGGACATCGCCACACTTTCTGTTTCTTGAGGTTTTATCGTTAGTCACTGCTCTCAGTGTAGCCCACAGTGTGCTTACGGACAGGGGAAAGTCACTAGGCAGCGCACTGTGTTTGCAATACCCAGACTGCCGCATCTGGCTGGGTCAGGTCTGGGTGCTCTGCCATGAGCCACTTCATTTAGTAACTACTGGGGTCAGCTTGGGCAGTGAATATTATTTCCCCGTAGTTTGTTGTACCGAAGTTAACTGACTGAAAGGGAGCGTAAGGTTATGACTAAAACAACTGATCCCTGAAGGAGGGAAATGAGGCACAACACCTGTTTGGCCACCCGTCCCTGGGCTCGTGAAGAGTGGTATTAAATTGAAGGAATGAATCCGAGCCTCACGCTTATCAACTGTGGAAGGCGGGGCTTCCAGCGAGGCATAGAGTTCATTGGCCCTGCGAGGCGTGATTGTAGATCTTTAAACTGAAGTCAGGAGAGTGCGACTCTCCATAGTATGTTGTAACTCATTTCCCTCCTTCAGGGAACAGGAGTTATACAGGGAGCTCAAAGTATTGGGACAGTGACACATTGTTGTTTTGGCTCTGTACTCCAGCACTTAGGATTTTAAATGATACAATGACTATGTGTATGTTAAGGTGCAGATTGTCAGCTTTAATTTGGGGGTATTTTCATTTATATCGGGTAAACCGTTTTAGAAATTACAGCACGTTTTGTACATAGTGCGTCTAACTTTCTCACTCCTCATTATTCACGATTCATTCATGATAATCTGTTATGGTAGCATCTATGTTAATGTTGAATTGTTTAGAAACATTCTTATTTACAATGAAAGTCAATCCAAAATGACAGTACATTATTTAACATTCATTTATATTGGGCACAAAATAATCTGAAGCACAACCAAAACAAACTGCAAATGCATCCAAAAAGTTTGTAGAGTCACAAGCTTGATGAAGTCATTGCGTGCTAGAAATATGAGACCAAATACTAAACTGTTGACTACTTTTAATGCACACAAGTGAATTTGTCCCAATACTTTTGGTCCCCTAAAATGTGGGGACTATGTGGAAAAGGTACTGTAATTTCCAAACGGTTTACCCGATATGTATGAAAACAACCTAAAAATAAAGTTGATAGTCTGCACTATAACCTCCAGTTGTTGTATAATTTAAAATACAAAGTGCTGGAGTAAACATCCAAAACAACAGGAAAAAAGTCAATGTCCCAATACTTTCGGAGCTCACAGTAGTCACAATGTTATGATACTACTATGCAATTGCGTTCTCCTGCTGGGAAAACAAAATAGCTGCCTGTTGATTGACCGCAATGAATTTATCAGACTGATGAAAGGGAACTGTCATAGTAATCATTCATGCAAAGTTGGCTGTGAAAGGTTCTACATGTGCTTCTGTTGTGAAGTTCGAGTGGCTTTGCCCTGTTGCTTTTCTGCTGGGGTCAGCTAATCTGCTTCCGCACGCTCAGTGAGTACAGCGGGGGGGTCTTACATACACAAAGTCAAAGCTTATGTTCCCTGCAATGATATCCCACAACAAGATTGTGAATTTGAAAGCATGTGTTTGTATTTGGACAAAGTTAAGGCAATATTGATGTTGCTTTTTTTCTTTGTATTTTTAAGATACTATTTTTCTTTGACTAACACGTTTGTTGTAAATTTAGGCCCTACCAGACACCATTGACTGCTCCATCCCTCAAGCTACAGAAGCAATCACACCTGAAGAGAGGGAGGAGCTGAAGGTCTCTGGTGAGTTTCTGGTATTCTATGACAGGGGGTTCTCAGTGGTCCATGGACCCCACTTTTTTACATAATTATTTCTTAAATTAATATTACTAACATATATATTTTTAAATGGCCAAGGCATCCCTGGAGTAAGTTTAGAGGGTGTAATACAATGTAATTATTAGTCTAAAATGTTATATTCTTAACCCTGGGCAGCATGGGCCTGGGAGGCTTACAGGGATATTGGTATCTACAGTACTCCACAATTATTTTTTTATATATATATATTTTTTACATAAATGCACTGTAATTTAAGCTTTAAAACTGCTAAGTTTTCTCTCTGCCTCATAGCAAAATGTGAAGAATTGCAGGATATTAGCTTCAACAACAAAAAATCTCTCTGCCCCATGACAATATCTGTGGAATTGAATGAAATGTGCTTGAACACTCCCAAATGTTCTCTCCGTGCCAAGAAATGGGTTTTTAAAATGTTCCTTCCCAGGGATGGAGACTTGTTTCGTTGGGCCATGCATTGCCAAAGTCATAGTAGAACTCTTTGTATGCTATTTTTATCTCACTCGAGTTGTGTTCTGATTGAGGGGGGTCCCTGATGAATTTGCTATCAGAAAGGGGTCCCTGGCCTGAAAGTTTGGGAACCCCTGCTTTGATACCATAGAGTTTGGTGTGGCATTGGCATGAGGAACAATGAGCCCAGTATGTGAATTTCATGACAAAAATACCATTCCTGGTGCCTTACTGATTGTTTGCGTTTTTATTAACATGTCCATATTCTTGCTTTACAGTGAAACTATTTATTTGCGAGGCAGACCTCTCTTCAATCAAAGATGCAGTCGATAAGTGTGAGTATTACATTTACAAAACAGCAAAGGACCACTGACTCGGTGACTGTACGGAAAAGTCATTTGGCACAGGCGATTGTCTGTAGACCTGACCATGTCAAATAAAAATGCAACAGACTTTAGTATCAGTGAAATGCTTTTGTTGGCATGCCAACTCCTTTCCTTATCTCAATTTGTTCTATTTGAAAGATGAAATCCGTACCGGCAGAAGCTATCACGTCTGTTTGGGATATTACAACAACAAAGATGTTGATCACTTCAAACAACAAACTTTTCCCCCCCGACATTATTGAATGTGCGGTAGAACACCAGAATATGTACTGAGCTGTATATTTTTTTTTACCACGCTCCTGGAAGCTCCTCCTCTCTGTTTCATCTAAGCAAAACAAAGGCACTGTTTCCCCTTTTACAGACTTCAGCTTTAAGAAGTATGCACTGACTGTATACTAGTTTCATGCTCATAAGACTGTTTGTAACAGCTTGTCAGGCCCTGGCTGTGTCCCAGCTGGACTCGGTGATCATTGCACCCCCTGTTCTGCCTGAGGGGGAGAGCCAGACCCTGGAGAACCTGCAGCCTGCCTGGACGGAGCTGGAGGGCTTGGTGCAGAGCCACAAGATCGCTGCCATCGGAACCTCCGACCTGGACAAGGAGCTCCTGGAGCAGCTCTACAACTGGGCCCAGGTGAGTGGTGATGCTGACGAGACCGTCAGATTGTTGTAGGTTAGCGTTGGTGTATTTGGGGTTTTGAATTGTTTTATTTTCTCCTGGTCTAGGTGAAACCCAGTAGTAACCAGGTGAATCTGGCCTCCTGCTGTGTGATGCCCCCTGATCTGACTGCTTTTGCAAAGGAGTTTGACATTCAGCTACTGACTCATAATGACCCAAAAGGTGAAGATTGTGATCATTTCAATTTGTAATCTTTTCACTGTATAATCAGATAATACATGTTAAGGAAAGGCTGTGTGTGCTCTGGGGGGCACTAAATTAACACATTGTATTTTCCTGTAGAACTGATTACTGCTGCCAGCTTCCAGGAGGCAGTGCAGGAGAGCACTCAGGACCTGAAGGTAGCAGACTGGAGGTTGGAGTGGGTTTTGCGCTACTCCATCATTGTCAAAAGCAGGGGGATCATCAAAGCAAAAGGCTACCTTGTTCACTCAAAGAGAAACAACCTGTAGCATGTCCTCTGAAAATCTGTTATTCAGATGTTACTCATGTCCAATGCATTTAAGACAGGGATATAGGTAGCTAAACTTTTAACAAACATGGCTACAAAACTGAATTGGAACCACAGAAATAATTCAGTTGTATAGATGGATCACCTTGTTTTAGTACAATGTTAGAATTATTGCAAGGCAGTTTATAGGTTAAACAGCCTCTAACCCACTACGGAAATGTCCCATGATATTTTTACATTCTAAATTGATGAGAAAATTAAGTAGAGGTGAGCACTTTGGATCGGTTGTTAAAGCCACAGAGCGAGAGATGTAAAGTCCTAGTGCGCTCTGATGTGTATGAACAGCTCCTTCTGTTTTCTACTGTATAATACTGGCACCCTGTATAGTGGGGACAAAAGCCTAATTCCAATAGATTTCTGATGGGTGAAAAAAATGTATGGTTAGTTCATAAACTTCTCTTGATTTAGTGTACAGTAGTTATTTGATTTTGAGAAACAACTTTATGGATGTTAAAGTATTGTCTTGGCAAATCTTTGTATATTCTTTTTCTTTTAAGCCCAGTGCTACTGACCGGGTATACCAGGAAATGATTTGTCCTATACCCCTAACTGCTCATAAGATTTTCTTATTAGAAAATGTGTCCCCATCTAAGTGGTAATATGAGAAATATCCCCAAATTAGGTTTACATTCACAGTAGGCTTGACACCTTTATGGTGTATGTGATAGTACTGGAATATTCCAGATTGGCATGGAAAATGAATTATAAGCTCTAAAGTGTCTGGGTGGATGTGTTATTTATTAATCATGGCATTTCTTCCAGGCGTTGTCCACAATCCTAATAAGTTTGAGTTCTCTATTGTACTGTAATAATTAATATATTTAATGTTACCATTTCCTGTATTGTTCTATTGGGTTTATTAAATGATTAAACACTTTTGAAGTGCTTTGTGTTCATTGGAAGAGATGGGTGCACATGATCACTATCCATTTCTTTCAGATCACATAAAAACAGGGGGGTTCTATAACATAAATCCTCCTCGAATGATAAACTTTAGACTATAGTCTCACCGGAGTACTGTCATCCACACAAAAAATGTGTTTATGTTCCTTAGCATGTATGCATCGCGATTCGATTCTTCGGGTTTCGATCGATGAAGTGAGATGGTGGTTGGAAGAGCTTGCTTGAAATGGAAACGCTTTGCGGTAGCTTTTGATAAAGAAGAACATAAAGATGAAGTAGCTGCTTTATAGGTGGGATGCACTGTTGAGCACTACAGCCCGAGTGGTTCGTGCTGATTGTACAGAGATTGTGACAGCCGGTTAAATGGTGTCCCTTGAGAAGACAAGAATAAGATGTATGTCAGGAGAAGTACAGTATTATAAGGAGATATATACTTGGAATACAGGGGAGGAGGAATGGAGGGGAAAAAGAGGCAGAGGAGGTCAGGGAGAGAGGATGAGCTTGAGTTGGTGAAAAATTGTGTAAAAAAGGGAGATGGGTTGTTAAATAGGAATGGTAGAAAGTGTAAGAAAAGTGAGCTGAAGACAGGAGGCAAACTGGAAGTGAATGAGGTCGAAGTATCGGAGGTGGTAGGTGTGGTGAAGGTCTCGGAGCCCGAGGCTTGCACCAAGGGTCAGGATGAAGATGAGTCTGTAACAGTAGGAGTGAAGTTTTTGGAAACAGTGGACCCTTTGCCTGTTGGCTGATCCATTTGTGGTGAAAACAGCTGGGTGCTGTGGAATTGGTGAGGGTAACCAGAAGTGGTCATGTGATAATTGTTTGTTTCTGCTGGTCAGAGGGTGAATCCGCATTAAACTAATGGGGGCAAGAAATGTGAATTGTTTTGCTCTTGAGAAAAGGGTGTCATTGAAAGGAGTGATTACTTGGGTAGCATTAAATGTAAAAGTTGACCAACTGAAGGGGAAGATTCCTGGTGTTTTTGATGCTTGTTTGTTGCCACGCAGTCAGGGTGGTGTGAGTGGTGAAATGAGAATCATTGCCTGTTCTTTTGAGTTTTGATGTTGTGATATATACGTTTTCCTGTGTGCGCTTTTGTGCCAAATATGTTACCTTGTTACAGGTGTCAAGCTTATGGGCATGTGGCAGCAGTGTGTAGGAGAAAGGTTCCTAGATGTAAGACTATGCAAAAGGGCATGAGACAAAGGAATGTGTAGCGTTGGGGGAAAGTAGTGGTATGTGTTAATTTTATTTTTCAAGCAAAGTATAAGGGAGTTGTACTCCAGTCTAGTAGGTGGCGGTAATGCAACATTTATTGGATGCCAACCGCCGTTAAACCTAATCGAAGAAGATTGGTGAAGTCTGGCTGACGTTGGGAACACATGTGGCAGAAGTGAGAAAGAACAGCGCGAGCAAGATGGTGGCCACCAGAAGAGGAGTACGCGTATGCTCCCCAACTAAAACAAACTCCGATGAATCCTCTGGAGTTACGGTAGGTTTTAATTGTGTGATTATGGGTAAATATTTGTATGATTTAGATACAGTTCAGCGCATTTCGTACATACAGGTCGTTTCCAGTGTGTAATACTTGACCATTCATATTCACGTGGCAACAAGCTAGCTAGCCTAGCTTGAGTCCCTCATTTGTTTTGCTAGCATAAAAACATTTTTTCACTATTGCTTTTAGGAGGCAATCCGTTGTATACAAGAGTACAATATTGCCATTTACACTTAAGTTACACACTCACAAATTAGTCCGGGAGAGCTTGTTGCTGTTAACTAGTTAGTTTTCTTTCAGCTCATCACTTACACCTGAATCAAATAGTTAACGTTAGCTAACGTTAATCAATGACCACGTTTACATCAGTTCACATTTTGTCACGTGCGGAATACAAGTGTAGTAGACCTTACCGTAACCAACAATTCAGTTAAGAAAATATTTACTAAATACACGAAAGTTAAAAAAATATTATATATATATACCCATACTAACATACTGTGTGTGGAAGCTTACAAACGACACAAAATAAGTGTACCAGAGAGTCTCTAATAACAAAAAAATGTGTAAAGGCCTTTATTACTGCAAAGATTAAAGTTGCATGAATGCAATTGCAGACATGTTACAGTTAATTTATTGTTTAGGCTAAATGCATCCACATAAAGCGTACTTTTGTAAATCTTTTCACATGCATCAGGGATAGCACCAATTAAACTGCGCGCCGAAGATTAGGCTGTGTTTCAGAACCGCAGACAGCAATACATTTGGGTGAAAGCCCATTTGTCACAATAATATTATTTTTAATAGTGTTGCAAAATTCCAGGAATTTTCAATTAATAGGCTAGTTTTCCATAACTCGTTGTTGGAGGAATCCGGATTTCCTGTTTATTCCATCCTGATTCCGGCACACATCCCCTGGGTTTCCCAAAATCCCAGTTGAATTTATTTAAAATTCCAGTAATTTTGCAACCCTAGTTGCACCATTGTTCTTATAATACAACCATATGCAATTTATGTAGGCCATGTCTTGAGCTGTGTTCAAATACCCATACTAACATACTGTATACTACACATACTTAATGAGTATATACACACACTACATACTAATAGTTAATTTTACCATACTGTAAACGTATGGTATCCTTTCAGTTGAGCGTACAAGCGCTTTGCCTGTCTACCGGAAGTTGATGCTGTGTCTATTCAACTTCTTGCTAGCTAGCATAAAAAAATTACTAACTAGACATAGTACGACTCCATTAACAATGTCCACTGAGAACGCACAACGACTATAGCACTTAGCTAAGAAAGAATTGAATGATCAAGTCAAAACATGTTGGGTAGTTAGTTGGACAGCATATAGTTAATATACTGGCATGTTCGATGTATTTGTAGCCAAGTAACATTATGTAGCTAGCTAACATATTGGTACACACAACTGCTCTAATGATATGCTATGCGGTTCTTAAGGTTAGCGTATCTAACAAATTATTAGCCAACAATGTGTAACGTAACTTGTTTGAAAAGGCATTACTTTATTACGTTGCTCAACATTTTCTTAAATTTGTCATAATTTGTTAAAGCAATGAATTTGTATCCTCTCTCGTCAGACTTCGGCTGCACATTTTCGCCACGCCCATTTTCTTAAGAATTGCATTATTGGTCCTAAAAGCAAGGAAATGTTTATTTATATATATATATATAAACGCAAGGAAATGCATATTTAAAAAAAAAAATAATAACTTGTATTTGGTAAATATTTTCTTACCCTAGTGAGGTTAAGAAAATAGAGTTATGTGGGACGGTAGCTTCCCATCTTGTCAACGGCCAGTGAAACTGCAGGGCGCCAAATTCAAAACAACTGAAATCTCATCATTAAAATTCCTCAAACATACAAGTATTTTACACCATTTTAAACATACTTGTTGTAAATCCAGCCACAGTGTCCAATTTCAAAAAGGCTTTACGATGAAAGCACACCAAACGATTGTTAGGTCAGAGCCAAGTCACAGAAAAACACAGCCATTTTCCCAGCCAAAGAGAGGAGTCACAAAAAGCAGAAATGGAGATAAAATGAATCACTAACCTTTGATCTTCATCAGATGACTCATAGGACTTTATGTTACACAATACATGTATGTTTTGTTCGGTAAAGTTCATATTTATATCCAAAAATCTCAGTTTACATTGGCGCGTTATGTTCAGTAGTTCCAAAACATCTGGTGATTTTGCAGAGAGCCACATCAATTTACAGAAATACTCATAATAAACATTGCTAAAAGATACAACTGTTATGCATGTAATTTTAGATCCACTTCTCCTTAATGCAACCGCTGTGTCAGATTTCAAAAAAACTTTAAGGAAAAAGCACACCATGCAATAATCTGAGTACAGCGCTCAGAGCCCAAACAGATATCCGCCATGTTGTGTAGTCAACAGAAGTCAGAAATTATAAATATTATAAATATTCACTTACCTTTGATCTTCATCAGAATGCACTCCCAGGAATCCCAGTTCCACAATAAATGTATGTTTTGTTCGATAATGTCCATCATTTATGTCCAAATACCTATTTTTTTGTTCGCTCGTTTAGCCCAGTAATCAAAATTCATGAGGTGCGATCACTAGGTGCAGACAAAGTCAAAAAGTTCTGTTACTGTCTGTAGAAACATGTCAAACGATGTATAGAATCAATCTTTAGGATGTTTTTAACATAAATTTTCGATGTTCCAACCGGAGAATTCCAATGTCTTCAGAAATGCAATGGAACGCAAGCTAACTATCACGGGAACGCGCATGGTCAGCTCGTGGCTCTCTGGCAGACCTCTGACTCAATCCACTCTCATTCGCTCCCACTTCACAGTAGAAGCCTGAAACAAGGTTCTAAAGACTGTTGACATCTAGTGGAAGCCTTAGGAAGTGCAATATGACCCCGTAGATACTGTGTATTCGATAGGCAAAGAGTTGAAAAACTACAAACCTCAGATTTCCCACTTCCTGGTTGGATTTTTTCTCAGGTTTTTGCCTGCCATATGTGTTCTGTTATACTCACAGACATCATTCAAACAGTTTTAGAAACTTCAGTGTTTTCTATCCAAATCTACTAATTATATGCATATTCAAGCTTTTATGGCTGAGTAGCAGGCAGTTTAATTTGGGCACGCTTTTCATCCAAACTTCCCAATGCTGCCCCCTACCCTAGAGAAGTTAACTGAATTTTTGGTTACGGTAAGGTCTACCTACACCTGTTGTATTCCGCGCATGTGACAAAATGTGATTTGATGTAAACGTGGCCATTGATTAACGTTAGCTAGCTATTTGATTTAGTGTAAGTGATTAGCTGAAAGAACTCTCAAATGTCTTCCACACATTGGACTTCCCCTTTCCCTCCTGAGCAACCTGTAAACATACCCCATTTTCATGTTTATTTGTCATGTCCTTTGCATCCATTATGCTGCTGTGTTGGAGTTTGTTATAACCAATTTATTGATGTCATTATGAAATGCTATAGGTCAGGCTCTATTGGTTATGTGCATGTGATGTGTACATGTCACGTAAAGATAGCAAGGGTTGAGGGAATAGGAATGTTGGGGGATTTTGGTTACAAAACTTTTCAAGTAAGAAACTAGAAATGTCTAATTATGTTGCAGCTTCAGCCCCACCGACAGCGCGATGAACACTTACTGTTCTATGTATGGTCGCGGCAGCAGGGAGATAAGAGAGCGACAGCGTGCGCCAGTCACACAGGCACTAGCTGTCTTTTTTACCACAGCGTGGCAAGTCCGGCCCAAATCAACTGGAGGCATTTGTGTCTCATTTCAACAAACAGTGTGCCTAAAGAATCAGACAAGCTCAGTGTATATAGTTGACTTTATTAAAACACACAGGGTGTTTTTATATATGGGAAAAAAAATGTGATTAGTCGAAAGAAGAGACCTCTTGGTCGCCCAAGGTTTGTTTTATTTGGGGACATTCCTACTCCCTACCCTGTAGCCTTACCCAGTATCGAAGGCTTGGCAATTTCCCAATGTCATTAAACTTTGAGGTTTTTTGTCACACGTCTCTTTCCATTCATCAAATGGCTGCTGCACAGTTTGGATTGATAGATTTTGATCAGTTAAAAAAATCCATACAGTACCGATCAAAGGTTTGGACACCTACTCCAGTGTTTTTCTTTATTGTGGCTATTTTCTACGTTGTACAATAATAGTGAAGACATCAAAACTATGAAATAACACACATGGAATCATGTAGTACCCAAAAAAGTGTTTAACAAATATAAATATACAAAATTCTTCAAAGTAGCCACCCGTTGCCTTGATGACAGCTTTGCACATGCTTGGCATTCTCTCAACCAACTTCATGAGGTGGTCCCCTGGAATGCTCTTCCAACAGTCTTGAAGGAGTTCTCACATGCTGAGCCGTTGGCATGTGAGAGGTTATAGGTCTACAGTCAGTGTCCATATTTGTTACTATTCCATTTAACCCATATGAACTTAAATGAGGAATATTCTGTTTGTTTATGGATGCACGGATACTTGTGAGCGGGATATCAAAGTTGCATGTAGCTTATCCGGAATAAGACCTTACGCAGGATATATTGTGTGCATGTAAACGTGGTCAATGTCTTGATGAGTTCATTAGTCGTTTGAGCGCTGCTCCGCTGTCAAACATACCTATTTGATGGTTGTCCATTCCCGAAACACCCAACGCTTATCAATAGATTCATCATGCCAGAGATTGATTTGATTTAATAACTACTGCATTTGTAAAAAATGCTATAAAGTAATTTGTATCTCTGTGACCTCTAAGTTCAGAAGTACCGGTATTGACAAATAAAATTTCTCCACAGGCCACTCCAGCGTCCACTCGGAGAACCAGGAGGACAGCTGATAAAGAGGAGACTGCAACCCAGTCTGAGGTGACCAGTGACTCCCAGCGAGATGTTCCCTCCAAGGCCCAGAGCACCACCGGGAAGAGGAAGACCAGGCTGTCTAAACGTGAAACTGTCTCTACTAACCAGGTAGACTCCACTCATGAAGCTGACGTGTCCGAGTCAGAGTCCTGCTGTTCTGCTATATCAGATATGGAGGCTATCCCCGACAGACAGCCAGCTCGCAGGGGCCAAAGGAGAGCTGCAGGTGGGGACCAGCCTGACTCTACGAAGGACGAGAACGTGTCTGAGGTAGACTCTTGTTCATTGTCTGTCTCCAGAAGACCAAACACTCGCAGAGCCACCAGGAGTCTGAGGAAGGCTGTTCTCACGGACTCTGCCAAAAAGGACAATGATGTTTCAGAGGCAGAGTCCTGCAGCTCTGTGGTGTCTGAGGCCAAGGTGCCTGGCTCGCAGACCAGAGTGACCAGGAGGACTGCCGTGTCCAGCAGCCGGGCTTCTTCAAAGTGTCACACCGAGGACACAGAGCTTTCTGATCCTGAGTCCTGTGTCTCTGGTGATCAGACCGCCACAGTGCGCAGAGTTACCAGAAGCAGGAAAGGAAGGTTTGTTGAAGCTATCCCCATGCATTTGGAGGAAACCACTGATGGCTCCAACTCTCCTCTACCCCGCAGGAGAAGCAGAGGTAAAGGATATCCCTGTGACCCCCAGAGTCCCCAGGACTCAGAGAGCTTTGAGTCTGGGCCAAGCATGACTCCCAGGAGGTCCACTCGCAGGCTGTCTGAGCTGAAAAAAACAGGCACCACTGTTTCAGACTCTGAGTCTGACCTGACTGATGTGTATACCCCTTTGGGGAGCCCTAGGTCAGTGAGAGCTAGGGGCACTCCCTGCAGTAGTCGCACTGGATCCAACAGCAGTTCCAGGGCAGCACCAGTTACCCGGCTGACAGCCAAGGCCCTGGGTATACTAGTTGAGAAAGCCCTATGCGAGTCAGATAAGGTGAGAGCATCTGAGGTTGCTGAAGAAAGTGTAGTGTTGGAGGACACAATCGACGCTGATCCAGACTGCTCCATGATAGAAGAAGTGGGGGAAGAAGATAAGACTCTAACCCTTGAGGATGTAGTGATCGGTGAACCAGCAGCGCCCATCCAAGATGCAGCGCCTGCTCGGGAGCATACAGGGAGTGTGACAGTCTCTGAGGTTGCAGAGATGCCAGAGGTCACTAGTGTACAACAGGATTCAGCCGAGACAACCGCCAGGGAAGACCCAGAGAATAATACCTCTATGGTGGATGTCCCTGTTCAGGAAAACATACAGGAGAAGGTGACCATCTGTGAGAGTGCTGATACAGAGATGGCTGAGGCAGTCTGTGAGCCTGCAGTGGAAGCAGAAGACCAGCAGAGGGAGCTGTCCACTGAGGATGCAGCCGATGTGGACGCCCCAGTGATAATTGAACAGGAGACGATGACGCCAGCTGATTCACAAGTCTCTCTTAAGCAAACAGTAAAAGTAGCAGCGTGTGAAAATGTAATGTCCCCTGTTATAGTCGTGTCTGAGGAAGAGGAGGAAAAGACCGTGGATGTAAACACCCACACAGATCCTCCATTGGAGGTAAAGAACCAGGAATGTAAGGCAGTGCCTAGTGAGGAGGCTATGGATGTCAGCAGCACACTAGTAACTGAGAATAAAACGGCTGACAAAGATGAAGCCCCTCACACCACAGAGCCCATTAAGGTGACCTCCAGACTGAGCCTGAAGGTCAGTGTATCTGATGCCGACAAGCTAGAGGAGTCCAGAGACTGTGTCATCATACAGAAATCTGGCGTGATCAGTCTGCTGGAGAGCAGTGACAATAAAGAGGATGACGACGGCATCAGTCAGCATTCTGGGGAAGGGGATGAGAGGGAAAGAAAGGATTCTGATGGTGACGAGGAAGCTGTCTGTATAGAGGAGGCGGCGGGCCCATCCAGACCCCAAGCTGCTGCTCAGTCCTCAGCTGATGGCCTGTTTGTCATAGACACCCGGCCTGGCCTTCAGTCAGATGAAAGTTACTACGTGGATGAGAAGGAAGAGGGAGACATGGAGGCCATTGAGGAAGCGCAAGATGAGGAAGAATTTGTTGATGAAGAGGGAGATGATGATGATGACGAAGATGAACAAGTCCTCTTCACAAGCAGAAATCCACAATTGTAAGTATCTGTTTTGGTCATGCAAATGTCAGTTGTCATCTGTGCTTTAAAATGTATATTTAATTTGACAGTTGTGGCTCCAGCACCACTATGCCATATTATTCTGAAAGTATAGCAGGGTTTGTTTTTTATCTAATGCAGTGGAGCTATTTTATTGAATTGCAATGCCAAGCACGTATAAAGAATTTTCACATTCATTTTCATTAATTAACATATCAAGATTGAACCAGTTGGAGAATGGACAATGCTGCGCCTCCTGGGTAATTATTTGTTACAATCCGTTATAGGAAAGAGTTGTCCAGCCGTATTGACCCGGGCCTGAAAGTGAAGGAGCTTGGGGGATTATACATCAATTTCGATGGCAGCAAATCAAAGACAGTCTCTAACTCCCTGAAAAAACTGAAGGAACAGAAGAGCCTAGATGAGGTAAATGACTAATTGATTTTGTTTTGAAGGTGATATATGGTGTATAATTGGTAATAAATTGTGTAGTTATGCAAGGCTGGGTAATTCAATGAGGAAGTATTTCATGCAATTTCAAACCTTTCGACTTTAATGGATCTGTGTTTTTTTTTAAATTTTCTCCTACATTGATTTATTTTCTCTGTTGGCAGTTGATGAAGAAGAGTGTTATTGGCCCAGAGTTTGAGAAGAGAGATGCTGTGCCTCCATACAGGGAGTCCAAACAGGCTGCGAAACTGAAGCGCAAAGTGAGTACAAGTCCGTATGCCCTTGTTTATTAATATAGAAGAGAAAGTAGCAAACAGCATGATGCAAGGACAAGTAGTCGTTATAGTTTGACTACATTTTAGCTATTTTTGATCAGTTTGTTCACTCATTGACTGTCCTGACTGACATGTTTCCTTGTCTTGCCATGCTCAGGAGGAGAGGGACAAGACCACTGGAGCCGGCTGGTTTAACATGAGGGCTCCAGAAATGACAGAGGAATTAAAGGGTGACCTCAAAGCACTGAAAATGCGTGGAGCAATGGACCCCAAGCGGTTTTATAAGAAGAATGATAGAGATGGATTCCCCAAGTACTTCCAGGTCAGTAAGCATCTAACCCTCAACTGTGCTCGGTTTTCTCAGTGGTCCATGTTATACAGGTAAATGCTAGATTCTATAAGTGTCTGGAACTGTATTGGAGGGATGCGACACCATTCTTCCACAAGAAATTCCATTAAAGCCTATCTTTCCCCCCAAACGTTGTATTTGTTTGTTTTTCTGTCGCAGGTTGCTACAGTAGTAGATAACCCTGTGGACTTCTACCATTCCCGTGTCCCGAAGAAAGACCGGAAGAGAACCATGGTGGAGGAGTTGCTTGCTGATGCAGAGTTCAGACAGTAAGTTTCTGTGTCATTTACGGTATTTAATTTCAAAGCTTGTGTGTTCCTGAAAATGTGGGTATGCAGAACAATTGAATTGACATTGAATACCTGATATGAACTGCTTGAATTGTCAAGCGCTAATACTTTCCCTTTAACTTCAACAGCAACAACAAGAAGAAATACCGACAGATCATGACAGAAAAAGCAGCCATTGGTGCTGGCAAGAAGAATAGGAAGAGTAATAAGTTCAGAAAGTAACAGTGACTTTGAGTGATGTAATACACAAAGCAATCATATGACTGTATTGAGACCCATAATATGTTAATGTCTTAATCAAAGCTTATTAATTAAACATACAATTTAGTGGCTGCATGGAGCTAAAGCTCTTTATAAATTTGTCACGTGACATGAACAATCTGTATCAACATATTTTTACTTTGTAATTTAGAGGTTCACATTAGTAGCTATAAACAAAAAAAAACATTTTGATTTATACAGTATGTATGCATACCCACAATAAGCCTATGCTATACTGGCTAAGCCAACAAGGTTCAGAATTAATTTTTCAAACATATTTTCCCTGACAAATATCTGATATGGATTGAGATTTGTTTTAGATGTCAAATTACTCAAATACTACAGGATACGTCTATTTTTAAAGAAAGTTAGATTGAACCTTTTTTTAACTAGGCAAGTGAGTTAAGAATAAATTATTTACAATGACGGCCAAACCCAGATGACGCTGGGCCAATTGTGCGCCACCCTATGGGAATCCCAATCACGGCTGGATGTGATACAGCCTGGAATCGAACCAGGGACTGTAGTGAAGCCTCTTGCACTGAGATGCAGTGCCTTAGACCGCTGCGCCACTTGGCAGCCCAAGCACTAATATTGTTGCGAAAATGTCTGCTAACTCAACTTTCATTGTTTTAATAAATCAAAACCAGTTTGAACCGTTGGTGGACTTTCTTTGGCTCCATCCTGAGAAGCCAATTGAGTTGGCTGAACTGGCTGCATTGTGCCTAAAGGGACGGTTTTACAATAGCTCTGTTGTCTGTAACCCTTCCCATTTATCTGTATATTTGCTGGAACATCAAACAGATTTTCTTGTCTCTGCCGATGCAAATCCGCATACAAAGAGATCAAATGAATTAACATCTGCTCACCCACTTTCTACCCAGAAAAATCTTGCCCCTGCTTGCCAGCCTCCTGTTGGCTCAGTGTGTTTGTGGCCAGCAGCTCCAGAGCGCTATTGGACGCCTGACAGATCACAGGGAGAAAACATTTTAGACACTTGAGAACTGCACTGTCAAGTCTTCTGTCCAGGTGGCCCATTCTCTGTCTAAACCACAGGTGGTGGACTCACTGGAGCGAATCCCCATCAACAGACTACCCAAAAGAACAGTCAGGAACCACGTTGCTGCCATCAGTAACAGAAGGGTGAACTTCAAGACCAACTATTTTTTTTCAGTAGCATATCTTAGGTTAATATATATCCAACAAGTTATCAGTAATTGAAGATAGCCGGAGTTAACCGAATCCACAAATAGGGCTGGAAAGACGGTTCTAATTCAAGACAAATATTTAATCGGTCTCCTTCAAAGTACAGTTATCAGTTTACAGAGTAAAACATAATGCCTATCTTTAGTTTGTTTTAAATACTGTAATTGTTTGGGCACACAGATTGTGTGTATGTGTATATATAAACACATAAAGTGTTAGTTTTATGGAAATAAAAGATCCCAGAGATGTTCCATATGCACAAAAAGCTTTATATCCCTGCTCGTGAGCATTTCTCCTTTGCCAAGATAATCCTTCCACTTAACAGGTGTGGCATATCAAGAAGCTGATTAAACTGCATGATCATTACACAGGTGTACCTTGTGCAGGGGACAATACAATACCACTCTAAAATATCCAGTTGTCACAGATGTCTAAAGTTTTGAGAGAGCATGTAACTGGCATGCTTACTGCAGGAATGTCCACCAGAGCTAGTGCCAGAGAATTGAACGTTCATTTATCTACCATAAGTCATATTAGAGAAGTTGGCAGAACGTCCAACCTGCCTCACAACCGCGGACCACGTGATGGTGTCATGTGGGCGAGCAGTTTGCTAATGTGAACAGAGTGCCCCAGGGTGGTGGTGTGGTTATGGGCAGGCATATGCTACGGACAACGAACAAGATTGCATTTTATCGATGGCACAGAAATATGAGATCTTGAGGGCCCATTGTCGTTTTGTTATCTTATTCCCAGTCATGTGAAATCCATAGATTAGGGCATTTATTTAAATTGACTGATTTCCTTATTTGAGCTGTAACTCAGTAAAATCTTTGAAATTCTTGCATGTTATGTTTATATTTTTGTTCAGTGTGTATGTGTGTATGCATACATACATATGTACAATACCAGTCAAAAGTATCGACACACCTACTCATTCAAGGGTTTTTCATTTACAATTTTCTACGTTGCAGAATAACAATGAGGACATCAAAACTATTAAATAACACATGAAATCATGTAGTATCCAAAAAAGTGTTTAACAAAGAGTGTGCACAGCTGTCATCAAGGCAAAGGGTGGCTATTTGAAGAATCTCCAATATTAAATGTATTTTGATTTGTTTAAAACTTTTGTTACCTAATGATTCCATATGTGTTATTTCATAGTTTTATTGTCTTCATTATTATTCTACAATGTATAAAATAGTACTAATAATGAAAACCCCTTGAATTAATAGGTCTTCAAAAACTTGTGACCGTTTGACTATGTATGTATCTACTGTAAACTCAGCAAAAAAAGAAACGTCCCTTTTTCAGGACCCTGTCTTTGTAAGATAATTTGTAAAATCCTAATAACTTCACAGATCTTCATTGTAAAGGGCTTAAACACTGTTTCCCATGCTTGTTCAATGAACAATAAACAATTAATCAACATGCACCCGTGGAACGGTCGTTAAGACACTAAAATCTTACAGACGGTAGGCAATTAAGGTCACAGCTATGAAAACTTAGGACACTAAAGAGGCCTTTCTACTGACTGAAAAACACCAAAAGAAAGATGCCCAGGGTCCCTGCTCATCTGCGTGAATGTGCCTTAGGCATGCTGCAAGGAGGCATGAGGACTGCAGATGTGGCCAGGGCAATAAATTGCAATGTCCGTACTGTGAGACACCTGACAGCGCTACAGGGAGACAGGATGGACAGCTGATCGTCCTCGCAGTGGCAGACCACGTGTAACAACACCTGCACAGGATCGGAACAACCGAATATCACACCTGCGGGACAGGTACAGGATGGCAACAAAAACTGCCCGAGTTACACCAGGAACACACAATCCCTCCATCAGTGCTCAGACTGTCTGCAATAGGCTGAGAGAGGCTGGACTGAGGGCTTGTAGGCCTGTTGTAAGGCAGGTCCTCCCCAGACATCACTGGCAACAACGTCGCCTGTGGGCACAAACCCACCGTCGCTGGACCAGACAGGACTGGCAAAAAGTGCTCTTCACTGACGAGTTGCGGTTTTGTCTCTCCAGGGGTGATGGTCAGATTCTCGTTTATATACTGTGTGTCTATATATACTGTGTATATACAGTTGAAGTCGGAGGTTTACATACACTTAGGTTGGAGTCATTAAAACTTGTTTTTCAACCACTCCACACATTTCTTGTTAACAAACTATAGTTTTGGCAATTCGGTTAGGACATCTACTTAGTAATTTTTCCAACAATTGTTTACAGACACTTTTCACTTATAATTCACTATATCCCTATTCCAGTGGGTCAGAAGTTTACATACATGCATTTCAAGGCCTACCTTCAAACTCAGTACCTCTTTTCTTGACGTCATGGGGAAATCAAAATAAGTCAGCCAAGACCTCAGAAAAAAAATTGTAGACCACAAGTCAGGTTCATCCTTGGGAGCAATTTCCAAATGCCTGAAGGTAGCATGTTCATCTGTACAAACAATAGTACGGAAGTATAAACACCATGGGACGACACAGTCGTCATACCGCTCAGGAAGGAGTCTCTGTCTCCTAGAGATGAACGTACTTTGGTGCGAAAGGTGCAAATCAATCCCAGAACAACAGCAAAGGACCTTGTGAAGATGCTGGAGGAAACAGGTACAAAAGTATCTATATCCACAGTAAAACGAGTCCTATATCGACATAACCTGAAAGGCTGCTCAGCAAGGAAGAAGCCACTGCTCCAAAACTGCCATAAAAATGCCAGACTGGTTTGCAACTGCACATGGGGACAAAGAGGGTACTTTTTGGAGAAATGTCCTCTGGTTTGATGAAACAAAAATATAACTTTTTGGCCATAATGACCATCATTATGTTTGGAGGAGAAAGGGGGAGGCTTCAAATTGAAAAATGAAATGATGATTTCTAGCATCTTAATTGAGGTGTAGATACTAGGCTGTGGAATTTCTATTAATGCGACTCCATTCAACCAATGGCAATGTCTGCTTTAGGTATAATGTCAGGAGCCACTTGTGGATTTGACAACTCTAATACAGTTCCACCTCTGACACCACCAAAACAACTGCTATGATTTTGACTGAAGTGGATCTGATTGAATAGAGCCCATTGTCTTTCAGGTTGTTATGACGATGTCAGTGACAAAGTGTTTAAATGTATTATGACAAACACCCATCCTCGTCCTGAAAGTCTGCAAACATGTTGTTTAATGTTACTATTATTGAGCATCACTGAAAAGATGAACAGATTATACACACCAAAGGCACATTTAAATCTGTATCTTCGAAGCGAGAAATTTTCAGGTAATTTCCTATTGAAATGAAATCTGCAGTGTTTACAGGGAATTCAGTCTCCGCTAACAAGGGAACATTGCCTTTAAATTTAAATCACTCAAACACTGAATTTCTGCGATACGGATTGAATATTAGCAAATTAATTAATTGGACCATTTTATTATTATTATTATTTTTTAAAGACAGCGCTAGCAAAAATATTGCAAACGGACGAGGCTGTTTCACCATTAAGAATTCCAGCTTTAAAGTCAAGCTCTTTCAGTTGTTTGATTTAATTCTCTTTAATCAAATCCCCCTCTGTCTTTGCTTTTAATTATGTGTGGATTAGGCCATTCTTCGTCTTGAAGCTCTTCTTCAGCCATGTAGCTGTTGGCACCATGCTGAGGCTCCTTGGTACCGTCTCTCTTTTTATGCTGGGGAAGATGAGCCCTTAACAGCAGCTTACTGCCTGTAGATCTCCCACCCACAAAACCCTGTCTCTCTTTTATTTCAGAGCGGATTTCAGATAGCTTTAGAGTAATTAAACATATTTCACTTTGGTTTTGCCATCAAGGCATTTGAAACAGCAAAGGGTGGGAGGTGAAAAGTTTTTTAACACACCTGCCAACTCGCCAGCTTTTTCCATTTGAGGCAAACCAATCCGAACAGGTATTTCGGGGCTTAAAATGAAAATGAAATGTGGAAAAAAATTAACACAGAGGTGAGAGGAAGTTCAGCTCACTAAATAGGTCAAATCAAAGTGTGACTAGAAAAATATGTAGTGCAGAACCAATGTCCCAGAACATGCATATTAAGCTTCATAGCCAACAAGATTGCCTAGCTCCATATTATAAATGTATCTTAGACGTTGATCAGTATCAATCAATATCAGTGGGGGCCTATGTTTTGTCTATCCTAAAAGGTCATAAGTTACTCACAAAGTGTAGTTTCCTGTCAGTAGCATGGGTGTTGAGAATTTTCTGGACTCAAAGTACTACTATGGAACCTAGAATAATGACATCAGTGAGTCACATCACATTAGCTTCATACAACAAAGTATGTAACATTATTGTGGGTTGTGCCGTGGCGGAGATCTTTGTGGGCTATACTCAGCCTTGTCTCAGGATGGTAAGTTGGTGGTTGAAGATATCTCTCTAGTGGTGTGGGGACTGTGCTTGGCAAAGTGGGTGGGGTTATATCCTGCCTGTTTGGCCCTGTCCGGGGGTATCGTTGGAAAGGGCCACAGTGTCTCCCGACCCCTCCTGTCTCAGTCTCCAGTATTTATGCTGCAGTCGTTTATGTGTCGGGGGGCAAGGGTCAGTCTGTTATGTATTTCTCTTTTCTTATCCGGTGTCCTGTCTGAATTTAAGTATGCTCTCTCTAATTCTCTCTCACTTTCTCTCTTTTTCTCTCTTTCTTCCTCTCTTCCTTTCTTTCTTTTTCTCTCTCGTAGGACCTGAGCCCTAGGACCATGCCTCAGGACTACCTGGCCTGATGACTCCTTGCTGTCCCCAGTCCACCTGGCCGTGCTGCTGCTCCAGTTTCAACTGTTCTGCCTTCGGCTATGGAACCCTGACCTGTTCACCGGACGTGCTACCTGTCCCAGACCTGCTGTTTTCAACTCTCTAGAGACAGCAGGAGCGGTAGAGATACTCTGAATGATTGGCTATGAAAAGCCAACTGACATTTACTCCTGAGGTGCTGACCTGTTGCACCATCGACAACCACTGTGATTATTATTATTTGACCATGCTGGTCATCTATGAACATTTGAACATCTTGGACATGTTCTGTTATAATCTCCACCCGGCACAGCCAGAAGAGGACTGGCCACCGCTCATAGCCTGGTTCCTCTCTATGTTTCTTCCTAGGTTCTGGCCTTTCTAGGGAGTTTTTGCTAGCCACTGTGCTTCTACACTTGCATTGCTTGCTGTTTGAGGTTTTAGGCTGGGTTTCTGTACAACACTTTGTGACATCAGCTGATGTAAGAAGGGCTTCATAAATACATTTGATTGATTGATTGATTGTAAACAGGAGAAACAATCAAAATGTATCTGCAATATTGCTCCCTTCACTCAGAAAATGAACGATTCTATGTACAGTCAGGTCCAAAATTACTGGCACCCTTGATAAAGATGAGCAAAAAAGAGAGTAAAAAATAAAGAATACAAAAACAGCTATATTGTATGTATATTTTTGTGAAATGTATATTATTTTATACTAATACAATTCCTCAGAGAAAGAGATCTTGTTTAACAAGTAATACAACATTTCAATACCTCACCTAGCAAGGATAATGGCACGGAGTCGTTTTCTAAAATGTTTTATGAGATTGGAGAACATATTAGGAACGATCTTAGACCATTCCTCCATACAGAATCTTTCCAGGTCCTTGATATCCTTTGTATATGCTCATGGACTACCCTCTTCAATTCAAACCACAGGTTTTCAATGCTGGTCAAGTCCGGAGACTGAGATGGACATTGAAAAATGTTGATTTTGGGGTCAATTAACCATTTCTTTGCTGATTTTGATGTGTGCTTGAGGTTATTATCTTGCTGGAAAATCCACTTGCGGCCAAGTTTCAGCCTCCTAGCAGAGGCACCTAGGCTAAAATATCCTGGTACTGGGTAAAGTTTATGACGCTATTGATCTTAACAAGGCCCCTCGGACCAGTGGTAGCAAATAGCCCCAAAAAATTGGATCCAACACCATATTTTACAGTAGGTATGGGGTTATTTTCTGCATTTGCATATTTCTTTTGATGCAAAACCCACCACTTGTGTGGGTGGCCGAAGAGCTCTATTTTCAACCCAATTAAAAACCTGCGGTTTGAATTGAAGAGGGCAGTCCATAAGCATGTACAAAGGATATGAAGGACCTGGAAAGATTCTGTACGGAGGAATGGTCTGAGATCCCTCCCAATATGTTCTCTAATCTCATAAAACATTTAGAAAAAGGCTCTGTGCTGTTATTCTCACAAGGTGAGTTATTGAAAGTTAATGAGTTACAGGGGTGCCAATAATTTTGACCCTTATCTTTTTTAGAAAAAAAGTATTACTTGTTAAACAAAATATATTTCTCTGAGCAACTGTATTAGTATAAAATAATAAAATGTTTTTTTTTATCATACAATATAGGCCAATGTTTGTATTATTTATTGTATGCATTCCTTTTTGCTCATCTTTATCATGGGTGCCAATAATTTTGTATTCTGACATTACTCCTTTTCTCCACTAAACTGTGCTGTATCCCAAGGTAAGACCTGGGATACACATATGAGTGGATATAACACAGGCATTAAACATGTCAACAAAAGATATACCACATGAAAAAATACAAAATGTACCCACTGTAGCATGTAGCTAACTACTCTATATTATTGACGCTTTGAATGTTTAAACTCTTCTAAAAATGTGATTTGGATCTCCGTTCTGATCTTAAGCAGTGTAATTTCAACAGAAAATACTGTATTAGTCTAGGGACACAGACTTATTTTATTATTTTTAAGTACAACATAAAAGTTTTGCTGTCCGTTAATGGCCAGAATGGCCATATAAAATAAAAGGAAGCTTACAAAGACATACAAAGTAAATACTTCTGAATTACTTCCTATCCACATCTGATTGGTTAGTCTTGCCGTTTGGTGTTGCTAAATGTAGTCACTGCTTCAGATAGATACTCATAAAGGATAAATCATTAGAACATGAATAGACTGAGGGTGGATGGCAGAGTTGATGTGAGCATCTATCATTGGCTTTTCCATTAAAGACTTCCAGAAGACGTGCTCCTTCTCCCGTTGTCGGAATCTACAAAGCCCAGCTTAATCTCCAGCTCTGTGACTTCTGTCGCGTTTTCTATTGAGAGAAGTATCATTCATTTCCTACAATTTACTTTCCAGTTTAAAATTGTATATTGATTTTAATGTTTACTTAAGAACTGAAGCAGGGAGGTGGGAGGAACAAACAAACAAACATTTGTTGGTTTAGTTCGCACCTGTCCAGATCAATGACAGGGTCTCTCAGAATTTATTAAAGTGTGCGTCTGGTCAAATGCATTCGGTCTCGTTGAACCACACTCAATACCCTTTTCCCTTATTTTCTCAGGATCCTTTTTTTTCTTTTAAGTAATGAACAAACATGACAAGACATCAGATCCCGTAATTTGAGAGAGGGGGATATTCATCTTGGCTGTCGAGTGTGATCAAGAGAAAGCTTAGACGTACACAGCCTGTTGTATCTGGCCAGACTCTCATGAGGTCCACATTTTGTCAATACCACATCATTGGAAATTCATATGGGAGAGGTGGTTTGCCCGCTATCCTTTCAACAGCTTTTGAGCAAACACAAAGAGTTTTGCTCGGAGCATGACGAAGTCTAGGCAAATTATGCCCAAAACTTTTTTCATACCCTTTTTACTCAACTGGAAGAAAAACAGTTTTCAAACTAGAGAAGATAACTAATGACACACAGCTTTAGATCTTGTCATTGGTGAACATCTGCACAAACTGCTTAGGGCCAAAACACCAAGTCATTAGCAGGGACTTTAATTATGCTCCTTATTATCAGACTTTATCTCAGGGGGACGGCTGTGTGGGAAACTAACATAGCAGAAAACCCACAGGAGGCCAGGACATTAACATATGTGAATTTTGAACTGTGTTCCAGTACCGGGTGTGTGTGTTGTTACCTTTCTGAGGGAGGAGCGACTGAGCAGTAGACTCCTCTGGCCAAATACTGGGGCGGAGGACTGGGCAGCCAGGGTTAACCAGGCCACCCTGACTAGGGTTCTGTAACAGTCCTGTCTGGAAGACTTCTCTAGGGATTTCTGAGTCTTCAGACAGCCAGTCCCTACCTTGAGAGAGACCTATGGTCAGCACTATTGAATGCACTGCATTAGTTATCTAAATCACATGAATAAATGTCGTTTTTCCATTCTTTATAAGCAACAGATAATGAATGGGCTGATTTTCATGTGTTACATATTTTCAATATAAGGACCTACAGTACTTTAACAGGTTTTGGTCTGTAGCAGGTGCCAAGGAGGGAGGAATGTTTATTTTTTGTCCCTTTTTCACAACAACCAACAAACAACACAAAAGCAAAACGCCCACTAGACAACACATTCCCCAAGGTGATCATGGTTTCCACTTCTGGTGATCATGGTTTCCACTTCCGGTTTTGTTTAATTTTATAATTTACAAAATCGGTATGTAGCTAGATAGTTCAGTCCTCCAGTTTATTATTGAGGGTGAATATGAGGCTTTCCAATTGATGGCTATGAATGATTTTGCAGCAATTAGACCTAGATTACAAAACCTTCTCTGATATTGATCACCAATATTTACATTTCCCAACAGACATAATCGTGCAGATGGATATAAATTCCTAGACACAATGAAATGATAGCACATACATTATCCCAAATGATTATCTTAAATTGCAGTAGTTTACTGTATGACTTAGTTATAGGAGCAGGTATGAGCATTTTCACATATCCAATCCAATCCAACGTGTTTAGCAGATGTTATTACGGGTGTTGCGAAATGTTTGTGCTTCTAGTTCCCGACAGTGCAGCAATATCTAACAAGAAATATCTAACAATTTCACAACAAATACCTAATACACACAAATCTAAGTCAAGGAATGGAATTAAGAATATATAAATATATGGACGAGCAACGTCAGAGCGGCATAGACTAAGATACAGTAGCTAGTATAGAATGCAGTATATACATATGAGATGAGTAATGCAAGATATGTAAACATTATTAAAGTGACTAGTGTTCCATTTATAAAAGTGGCCAATGATTTCAAGTCTGTGTATGTAGGCTGCAGCCTCTCGGTGCTATTTAACAGTCTGATGGCCTTGAGGTAGAAGCTGTTTTTCAGCCTCTCTGTCCCAGCTTTGATCCACCTGTACTGACCTCGGGGTGAACAGGCAGTGGCTCGGGTGGTTGTTGTCCTTGATGATCTTTTTGGCCTTCCTGTGACATCGGGTGCTGTAGGTGCAATGGAGGGCAGGTAATTTTCCTCTGGTGATGCGTTGTGCAGACCACTCCACCCTCTGGAGAGCCCTGCGGTTGTGGGCGGTGCAGTTGCCGTACCAGGCGGTGATACAGCCCGACAGGATGTTCTCAATTGTGCATATATAAAAGTTTGTGAGGGTTTTTGGTGACAAGACAACTTTCTTCAGCCTCCTGAGGTTGAAGAGGTTGAAGAGGTGTTGCACCTTCTTCACCACACTGTTTGTGTGGGTGGACCATTTCAGTTTGTTGGTGATACAGTATGTACGCCGAGGAACTTAAAACCTTCCACCTTCTCCAAGGGTGTCCCGTCGATGTGGATCTGGGGGTGCTCCCTCTGCTGTTTCCTGAAGTCCACGATCATATCTGTGACCAATGGTTCTCTTCAATTTCTTCCTTTAGATCCGTTTCCCATTTTTTCCTTATAGGTTCTGAACCACCGGGTAGAGTTTCAATCAACCCTTTATATAACTTGGCATCAATTTCTTTGGCGTAGCAGCTTCTTTCAGTATTTTGTCTATGCTAAATGTCTTAGGTTCATCCAGATTCTGTTGAAGTGATTGAATATGATTTCTGAGTTATAAGAACTTAAGAAATCGGCCTTGGATAATCCAAATCTTACTTGTAATTGATTGAATGACAGTAAAGATCCATGTTGAAAATTCATGATGACACGGAGGGAGGAATCTATGGAGAGAAAAATGAGAATGACAGTACTGTACCATACAGTGCAAAAGCGGTTAGTTAGTCAAGTATTTCAGAAAGTAGAATGTGTTTAAATCCACCTAGACAGATATTACTACATATAATCTCACCTCCCGTCTGCAGCAAAGCTGGTGGACCTGCTGTGGGGAAGGCTTCTTTTGGTGGATGGGAGATGAGAAGATGGAGTCTCAATCATGGAGGCACTCAGAGTACTGGAGACCTGTAGCAGATAAACAATCAAACAATCAGCTAAAGTCGGTCATTATAAGAGTAGTAGAGGGGCAACATGTAACGACACACAGGGGACTCATTTCTTCCGCTATATATTTTATGTTCACTTTATCCCTTCATAAAAAGACTATAAAAAAGGTTAAACCAACGAGATAAAAAGGTTAAACCAAAGAGATAAAAGCTTAAACCAATTAGATAAAAAGGTTAAACCAAAAGGTACTTCAATTAAACATGAATATTGCCACCCTCACTGAAGAAATTAGCTATTTGCTTCTACATAAACAACTGCGTGCAGGCTTTAAACACGAATTGATAATGCATTCAATGCAGGGCTAAGCTACTTCAATAGGTAACTATTTGTTAATCATGCTTTGACACTTAATTACCAAGGTTAATTGTAGACCCGGGATGTCTTCTGTAAAACGCTTCCTTTTTAAAAGCTGTATTCCATAAGATGCCGCACTGATATCACGGCTTAATTCCAATCTTTACTTTAATGACGTTACAGCTTTGACATTTACACCTAAGGACTGGATGTTCTTTAAATGAACAATCAAACAGAAACATGAGGAGCCAGTGAAAGGACTACCAGTTGTTCTCAATACACTCCCAGGGGCTTGGGATTTACTGAGCTTGATCATAGCAGTACCCTATCTAAGACATGCAAATCCTTCAATCATGATACATTTACAATGTTTGTAGTAAACAAGGGCAAACTATTATACTGACAATGCATATAAAGAGGCTTAAAGAAAGAGAGTGAAAGAAGTGCTGGTTGAATAAACATATATATTGTATTGTGAAATGCGTTGTTTTACAGGGTCAGCCATAGTAGTGCGGCGCACCTTGGGGAAATTAGGGTTAAGTGCCTTACTCAAGGGCACATCAACAGATGTTTTTACCTTGTCTGTTTGGGTATTCAAACCAGCAAACATTCTGGCCCAATGCGCTGACCACTAGGCTACCTGCTGCCATGGCAATACTAAGGAATATTCTAGATGTAGCCTAGCCCAACAAACACAGTCAGACAAACTGTTTTTCAGACAGCAAGAAAAACACCAACCACAAATGGGATCTGTGGCTCTGTTTCCTTCTTGAACCTGTAGTGCCCTAGATGGAGGTGGCTGAGTCGCTGCCTGACTTCAGACAGCTGTGCGGTGGTTGTAGGGAGAGGGAGCATGGGTCTGGGAGGCCAAATTGGGCTGCTCATATCCACTGGATGGACCATTCAGAGGCAGCTTCTTCCCATTCAGCATCCGTCCAGGGCTCCCCACAGCACCTTGGTCTGGTCTTTGTCTGGCTTGGGTCTGTTTGGCTGGGGAGGCACTACAGCAGTCTTCGTCTGGCTGGGGACTGTTTGGCTGGGGAGGGACTAGAGCAAGGCTGCAGAGAGAGGAAACAGGTCGGAGTGCAAAAAAATTATAGTACCACAGCTGCTACTATATACTGCAATTGCACAACTAAGCTACCTTTTGACATTTCAATGTTGTTGATTTTTTCATTTTGAATAAACACAGGAGCTTATGTTGATTCAAAGCACAAGCCACATATCTAACCAGTTATATGGACATCTGTGTTGGTTTATCAGGAAATAACTCAGCTGGCTATGAACAAAATAGCTCCACTACAAATATGGGATTTCCTTCATTAAAACCATGCAGTGTAAAATGTTACACTTCTGTACTTGGATATCACCTTTGTTGCTAAATGACTTCAATAATTCTAGTGGTCACTAACATAATTCTGAGAAGCAATATCTTAGTTCCTGCGGGCGATGCCCAAAAAAATAAGTTTAATTTTTTTTAAATTGCATTTGATGGCCAGCTTCAGACTAATATGATAATAGCATTACATGGGTTGTAGAATAAATATAATTTAAATGCTAATTGGGACATCCTGGCATATAAACTCATTTTTAGGAAATTGAATAAATAAATCCTAATTGAGATTGCCATTTGGAGCAGACCGATTTAATGAAATTAAACTAAGTAGTTTTCCCCCTATTCTTTTCCCCTCTTCCTCTTTTTTTTGCAGTGAACACAAAGCGGCCATTTTCCACCATGAGTCGTGCTTGTCTGATATGATTAGTGGGCCTGGTGGTATTGGTAACGGGTGATAAAGCTGGGTGTCCTTGAAACAACAAAGCCTGAACCACAAGTAGCTTATTAAACGAGAAACGAGACCCGTTCAAATGTATGCAAATCATGTCGAGAAAACCCATTAAAAAAAGACCATGTCAAGTCCACACCATAAGACTTTACAAAGAGGGACATGCACACAAACACAGACAAAATAGGAGTGACAGCAGTGGAAATGGACAACACAGCTGTCCGAGAGACTAGAAATAAGAGAGGGAGAAGAGAATGACTAAATTCTCCATCACAGGTCAGGACATTTTGAAAGGGTTGTAAAGAGGAGCCTCCGTGCTTTCCTCAACCTGTCAGGGTATGAGAATCCTGAGTATCCATTAGCATTGTATGAAGAAAGACTAAAGGCAGCAGCAGTGATTCTTCTCCCTATAACTTTCTCTGATCCACATCTCCTTGGGGGTCACGTGGAACCTTACCATTTTGTCAATAATCCCCTTTAAAATATATGGCTCTGGTAACAACCCCTGGAGAATGGGCCTACATTTCACAACACTTACTTGATGATAAATAATACTTTTTTGAAAGGACTGTGAGGTTTGGAACAATAACAAATAGTTTTTTGGACTGACTGCAGGGGCTTTTAAATTCTCAGGGAAAATGGATGACTACCCTGTTCTCACTGTCCTGCTGTCTGTCTGCCATATAGGCCTACCCTTTTAAGCATAGCCATCATAGAGCGGATTTCACTGGCAAAATTGATAGAACTCGTTATAAAACATAAATCCTGAAAGGAGCTAAACATTTTCGGTTTGAAAAGTAAATGGACATGTTATGCAACTGAGCACAAGTTGCCCTTCAACTCCAAAGGACACGGTGAGAAGCCACGTGAGAACAGGGGATATGAACTCTGATTGACTGCCTGTTCCTTTAAACAAAGCACATAAAGACACCAGGAACCAGACCTGGATATCAATTCCACTGATCCGCTTCTATATAATTACATTCACAAGGAGAGGATATCGTTAAATGTGCTGCTAAACTACTGGGATGTCAGTAGTCATGGCAACAAAAGAGGTATATGATGGAATGCGACTGGACTGATAGACAATGCCATTCTGTAGAAGTCCAGAAATAATTATTCAATGTCTAACTACGGGGCTCACTGGGCTCTTATCTGTGGCAGGATCAACCTCTGCCTCATTTTGAACAGAAAGGAAATCAATGTAATTAATGTCAGTTCATTTTAACTGTTGAGGGTACCAATGTTGATATGCTAGCATTATATCAGCCTGTTTTTGTATTTTTCAACTCCGAATATTATCAAGGAGGTAAAAACTGTGATAGGAATGATAACAAGTAAATTAATTTAAATATCATGTCTCGACTGTCTCCAGAGAACAAACTGGACGAGTTCTGTTTGAGTATCCTATTAAGGGGATCTGAAGATCTCTAATATCCTATGTTTCTCGGAGGACTGGTTTAACAAGGACATGGATTTAAAAAAATCCCTGCCAAGATAGAACTGCCAAAGGGGGTGGTGTTGCAATCTACTGCAAAGATAGCCTGCAGAGTTCTGTATTACTATCCAAGTCTGTACCCAAACTATTCGAGCTTCTACTTCTAAAAATTCACCTTTCCAGAAACAAGTCTCTCACTGTTGCCGCTTGCTATAGACCTCCCTCTGCCCCCAGCTGTGCCCTCGATACCATATGTGAATTGATCGCCCCCCATCTATCTTCTGAGCTCGTGCTACTAGGTGACCTAAACTGGGACATGCTTAACACCCCGGCCATCCTACAATCTAAGCTTGATGCCCTCAATCTCACACAAATTATCAATGAACCTACCAGGTACAACTCCAAATCCGTAAACACGGGCACCCTTATAGATGTCATCCTAACTAACTCGCCCTCCAAATACACCTCTGCTGTTTTCAATCAAGATCTCAGCGATCACTGCCTCATTGCCTGCATCCGTAATGGGTCTGCGACCAAACAACCACCCCTCATCACTGTCAAACACTCCCTAAAACACTTCTGCGAGCAGGCCTTTCTAATCGACCTGGTCGGAGTATCCTGGAATGACATTGACCTCATCCCGTCAGTAGATGATCCCTGGCTATTCTTTAAAAGCATGCCCCATACAAAAAATGTAGAACTAGGAATAGATATAGTCCTTGGTTCACTCCAGACCTGTCTGCCCTTGACCAGCACAAAAACATCCTGTGGTGTTCTGCATTAGCATCGAATAGCCCCCGTGATATGCAACTTTTCAGGGAAGTTAGGGACAAATATACACAGGCAGTTAGGAAAGCTAAGGCTAGCTTTTCAAACAGAAATTTGCATCCTGTAGTACTAACTCAAAAAAGTTCTGGGACACTGTAAAGTCCATGGAGAATAAGAGCACCTCCTCCCAGCTGCCCACTGCTCTGAGGCTAGGAAACACTGTCACCACCGATAAATCCACTATAATTGAGAATTTCAATAAGCATTTCTCTACAGCTGGCCATGCTTTCCACCTGGCTACCCCTACCCCGGTCAACTGCCCGGCACCCTCCACAGCAACCCGCCAAAGCCCCCAGCATTTCTCCTTCACCCAAATCCAGATAGCTGATGTTCTGAAAGAGCTGCAAAATCTGAACCCCTACAAATCAGCCGGGCTAGGCAATCTGGACCCTGTCTTTCTAAAATTATCTGCCAAAATTGTTGCAACCCCTATTACTAGCCTGTTCAACCTCTCTTTTGTATCGTCTGAGATTCCCAAAGATTGTAAAGCTGCCGCGGTCAATCCCCTCTTCAAAGGGGGTGACACTCTAGACCCAAACTGCTACAAACCTATATCTATCCTACCCTGTCTTTCTAAGGTCTTCGAAAGCCAAGTTAACAAACAGATTGCCGACCATTTCGAATCCCACCGTACCTTCTCCGCTATGCATTCTGGTTTCAGAGCTGGTCATGGCTGCACCTCAGCCACGCTCAAGGTCCTAAACGACATCATGCGCAGCCGTTTTCATCGACCTGGGCAAGGCTTTCGACTCTGTCAATCACCACATTCTTATTGGCAGACTCGACAGCCTTGGTTTCTCAAATGATTGCCTCGCCTGGTTTACCAACTACTTCTCTGATAGAGTGTGTCAAATCGGAGGGCCTGTTGTCGGGACCTCTGGCAGTCTCTATGGGGGTGCCACGGGGTTCAATCCTCGGGCCGACTCTCTTCTCTGTATACATCAGTGATGTTGCTCTTGTTGCTGGTGATTCTCTGATACACCTCTACGCACACGACACCATTCTGTATACTTCTGGCCCCTCTTTGGACACTGTGTTAACTAGCCTCCAGACGAGCTTCAATGCCATACAACTCGCCTTCCGTGGCCTCCAACTGCTCTTAAACGCAAGTAAAACTAAATGCATGCTATTCAACCGGTCACTGCCCGCACCTGCTCGCCCGTCCAGCATCACTACTATAGACGGCTCCGACTTAGAATACGTGGACAACTACAAATACCTTGGTGTCTGGTTAGACTGTAAACTCTCCTTCCAGACTCACATTATTAAGCATCTCCAATCCAAAATTAAATCTAGAATCGGCTTCCTATATCGCAACAAAGCATTCTTCACTCATGCTGCCAAACATACCCTCGTAAAACTGACCATCCTACTGATCCTCGACTTCAGTGATGTCATCTATAAAATAGCCTCCAACACTCTACTCAACAAACTGGATGCAGTCTATCACAGTGCCATCCGTTTCGTCACCAAAGCCCCATACACTACCCACCAGTGCGACCTGTACGCTCTCGTAGGTTGGCCCACGCTTCGTAATCGCCAAACCCACTGGCTACAGGTTATCTACAAGTCTCTGCTAGGTAAAGCCCCGCCTTATCTCAGCTCACTGGTCACCATAGCAGCACCCACTCGTAGCACGCGCTCCAGCAGGTATATCTCACTGGTCACCCCCAAAGCCAATCCCTCCTTTGGTTGTCATCGTTGTTGAAACACTGTGCGATGTTTAAAACGGTGAGAAATCGCAGAATGGTGATTTTACTAAATGACTGAAGAGTTTGACTGTGTGATGTTAGGTGGCATCTTGTGTAAATATTTTCCGTCTGGATTTTAATGATTTGTACAGATTAATTTTGTATCGCTCAGTACAATGGCAGGAATATGAGCATTTGTGATTTCAGACTTTTTTGTTATGATACTTATTTTTTCCTTCCAGTTCTCTGCTGCCTATGACTGGAACGAACTGCAAAAATCTCTGAAGCTGGAAACACTTATCTCCCTCACTAGCTTTAAGCACCAGCTGTCAGAGCAGCTCACAGATTACTGCACCTGTACATAGCCCATCTATAATTTAGCCCAAACAACTACCTCTTCCCCTACTGTATTTATTTATTTATTCTGCTCCTTTGCACCCCATTATTTCTATTTTTACTTTTCACATTCTTCCACTGCAAATCTACCATTCCAGTGTTTTACTTGCTATATTGTATTTACTTCGCCACCATGGCCTTTTTTTGCCTTTACCTCCCTTATCTCACCTCATTTGCTCACATTGTATATAGACTTATTTTTCTACTGTATTATTGACTGTATGTTTTGTTTATTCCATGTGTAACTGTGTTGTTGTATGTGTCGAATTGCTATGCTTTATCTTGGCCAGGTCGCAGTTGCAAATGAGAACTTGTTCTCAACTAGCCTACCTGGTTAAATAAAGGTGAAATAAAATAAAAAATAATATACAGTGCACTCGGAAAGTATTCAGACCCCTTGACTTTTTACACATTTTGTTACGTTACAGCCTTATTCTGAAATATATATTTTTTAAATTCCCTCATCAATCTACACACAATACCCCAAAATACAAAGTGAAAACAGGTTTTTAGATATTTTTGAAAATGTATTAAAATAAAAAATCGGAAATACTTTATTTACATAACTATTCAGACCCTTTACTATGAGACTCAATATTGAGTTTAGGTGCATCCTGTTTCCATTGATCATCCCTGAGATATTTCTACAGCTTGATTGGAGTCCACCTGTGGTAGATTCAATTGATTGGACATGATTTGGAAAGGCCCACACCTGTTTATATTAGGTCCCACAGTTGACAGTGCATGTCAGAGCAAACGAGGTTGAAGGAATTGTCCGTATAGCTCCGAGACAGGATTGTGTCTAGGCACAGATCTGGGGAAGGGTACCAAAAACATTCTGCAGCCTTGAAGGTCCCCAAGAACATAGTGGCCACCATCATTCCTAAATGGAATAAGTTTGGAACCACCAAGACTCTTCCTAGAGCTGGCCTCACGGCCAAACTGAGCAATCGGGGGAGAAGGGCCTTGGTCAGGGAGGTGACCAAGAACTCGATGGTCACTCTGACAAAGCTCCAGAGTTCCTCTTTGGAGATGGGAGAAACTTTCAGAAAGACAACCATCTCTGCAGCACTCCACCAATCAGGCCTTTATGGTAGAGTGGCCAGAAAGAAGCCACTCCTCAGTAAAAGGCACATGACATCCCGCTTGGAGTTTGCCAAAAGGCACCTAAAGGCTTCTCAGACCATGAGAAACAAGATTCTGTGGTCTGATGAAACCAAGATTGAACTCTTTGGCCTGAATGCCAAGGGTCACGTCTGGAGGAAACCTGGCACCATCCTTACGGTGGCAGCATCATGCTGTGGGGATGTTTCTCAGTGGCAGGGACTGGGAGACTAGTCAGGATCGAGGCAAAGATGAATGGAGCAAAGTATAGAGAGATACTTCAGAAAACCTGCTCCAGAGCACCCAGAACCTCAGACTGGAGAGAAGGTTCATCTTCCAACAGGATAATGACCCCAAGCACACAGCCAAGACAACGCAGGAGTGGCTTCGGGAAAAATCTCTGAATGTCCTTGAGTGGCCTAGCCAGAGCCCGGTGTATAAACCTTACTGTCTCTCCGACATTTGCAACATTATTTCAATATTCAAATTCGATCTCCAACTGTCCCATAGTAGTGAACGAGAGAGAGAGAGGCAGGCATCGTTTCTCAGCCAGTGGAAATCATTAATCAACTGGCATAATTTTTATGGATATACACAAAGAAATGTAATTTGATAGAAGGTAAAACTAAATGAAGTGCAGCTAGTTTGCAGTTTTCCCAGCTTCAGTTTGATGTTATTGTGTTAGCTGTGTTGTTGGCTAGCTCCTCTGAACAACAGTTTCCTAACAAGAGAGCACATTTTCTATGCCAGGTGAAATCGTGTCTCCTAATCTCATTGTTATGGATGTATCCAAATAAATGTCACTAGAAAACAGCTTAAACAAACGCTGTTACTGCTGTTATTCTGTCTGCACTGTTTGACGTGACTGTAAGTTAGCTGTAGTTGGCAAGCTAGCAAGCAAGGGATGTTGCCAGCCAGTATGGCAATAGAACATTTAGTACGAACGGCTGGGTTGCATCCATAGATACAGAACAAAAAGACTAAACAACTGGTCACGTCTCTGGCAACTGAACCAATAGATCAAACGACTCGCCGGCTTGGGTAGCAACCCTAGACTTGAGTAGGGACTATATCTTGTGGAAGGATGAAAAAGTATGAATAAATTCATCAAAATAATGAAAATATGTCTTTCAGTTTTTGGATATGTTGGTAACCCGTTATATAAAAGTGATAATGCCCTCGAAGCCAGTGTTTGGAGGACTTTGTCTCGGGCCTAACAACACCGGTGCCAATATGTCCTCCAAACACCGGCTTCTCGGGCATTGTCTCTTAAATACAGGCTGCAAACATAAACTGACTATACAAAATATATGTAATGTGCTCCCACCATTAAGTAAGCCTATAGTGAAACGGGAGCATCAATTCAAAAGAACACAAGAGCAAAGATATTGGGAAATATTGTGTAAGACATGCTATAAAACCAAAGAGACATTTGGATCACTGTCTTGTGTGGCAAAGAGAAAGCCTCATCTCTTTCCTCTTAACCATGGCTGTCTAGGAATTATTCAAATGTCTCACAGCTGAACAAACTTATTTTTGAATGCAGGAACACTAGTTGTGATGAGGACAGAGAGGAGAGGACACACACATTGGAGGCAGGTTGAGGCTGGCTATCTTTCCCATCACATTCCTTAAGGACGGATGTGCTTGCAAACTCCACTTTGGGAGAGATTCCCTGAGGGGACAGTAGAAAACAAAAGCCTTTAACAAGGTGATGCAAACCGAACCAGAAAGGTGACTTCAGATAACAATGCTTTTCTATGTATAGCTATGCTCATTAACAGTGGTGACCTGTCATTCAGGGGAGGTGGGGCAGAGCATCCACATTTTTAGCAAAACATTTTATGTTTTTGTTTCTTGGGCTTGCCTGTTTTACATGTTATTTTGGCATTAATACGTGTCACATATCAGTTTGCAAACAATGTAATTTTTTTATATGTTATTGAGTTAATAAAGCTGCATACAAACATGGCCTCTTTTTTGTTTTCTTAAGTAAGGCAGCTCCAAAATGCAGGCGTGTGGTGGTGGGGCAAGGCAGCAGAAAATATGGAGCATTGCACTGTGATTGGCTCAGTGTTCTGTCACTCATGGGGACACTACATCACCGCCAAGTCTAAGGGTAGAGCTCTAAAATTCTAGCCCCTTGGGTGCTGCCATAGAGTTACATTAGAAGTGCCCGTCAAAGAAGGCTCAAGGTCATTGGTCACAGATAAAACATTTCTTTAATTTTACTAGGAAAGTCAATTAAAAGCAATTCCTTATTTTCAATGATTGCCTAGGAACAGTGGGTTAACTGCCTTGTTCAGGGGCAGAACAACAGATCTTTACCTTGTCAGCTTAGGGATTTGAACTTGCAAACTTTTGGTTACTAGTCCAATGCTCTAACCACTAGGCTACCTGCCACCCCAAAATGTTGTCAAATCACGTTATATCTACAGTAGATAATCTTAGCTAGCAGTCATCATCATGAATCAAGTTGATAATCTACTGGCAAATCCTTTATAATCCTTGTCATATTAATTTTTTTATTTTTTATTTAACCTTTATTTAACTAGGCAAGTCAGTTAAGAACAACTTCTTATTTACAATGAAGGCCTACCTCGGCCAAACCAGGACGATGCTGGGCCAACTGTGCGCCGCCCTATGGGACTCCCAATCACGGCCGGATGTGATACAGCCTGGATTCGAACCAGGGATTGTAGTGACGCCTCATGCACTGAGATGCAGTGCCTGCACCACTCGGGAGCCAAGAAAAAATTAAATAATGAAGAGAAATTATAAATAAAACGTATCGGTGCTCATCGGCATTTGGACATTACACAACAAGTTGGAAATCGCAAATTCAACAATGAGTGGTTTGGAAGGAATCAGTGGCTAAGTGGCTAACTGCAAGCATTGCAAAGCAATCATTAGCCTGCTATTCAGTGGAGTGGCTGTGTGGTCCCAAATCTAAGATTAAGGGTCTCTTTTCCAGGTTTAAAATGAGAAACATTCAACATTGGCCATGTTGTCAATGAAGCATAATTTGTGTCATGCTCAAAACAACTGTTAACTCGGAACTGCAAAATCTGACTTCAGTGAGTTCAAGACAACTGGGAACTCGGGAAAAACGTGCTATGACTGGGAAAATACGTTTTGAACTTTCATCCAACTCAGATTTGTAAATCAGGAACTCGGGCCTCTTTCTAGAGCTACGACCCGAAGATTACTGACGTCATCATGATTCAAACTTTTTGGGGGGAGTTCCCAGTTGTCTTGAAAGCACCATAAATCCAGAGAATGCCAGTCTTTGATGACAAAGTTAGATGCCAAAATTTGCCCACAATGGCCCGCCTCTCCACCTTCCTGTTTAAGTGAGTCCAAACATGTCTTGTATGCTGCTGCATAAATTATGTAATATGCCAGGGAGATATGTATACTGTAACTAAGAAAGTAATACTAAGTATAAGTTATGTAGTAATCTGTTAGTAGCCCATGTGCCTCACCATTATAATTTGGTCTATTTTCACCTCTTAATTTAAACTAATGTTCTGACTTGATGGTGCACATGTAGCCTATAACCTGTTTTTGAGAAATGTAATCATTGAATACTGTAAGAGCTTTCATTGTCTGTTTATATGCCCCATTTATTTATCCTACTGTTCTGACTTGGTGTACAGGGAGAACACTGTAAGATCGGCCCATGTTCTGAATTCAGTCGCTGTACATTTCGAAAGTGCTGAACAGATAGTTATATTGACTACATCCGTCCTAGCTCGCTCATTAATGTCTACAGATTGCCTCTTATGCACTTGTTGTCCCCTTATGCCATAGTTTGTACACATACATGCATCCCAATTTCTTTTTTTGCCCCACCAAGATTGACATGCTAAAATCACCACTGCTCATTAACAACAGAGAAAAGCCAAGAGAGGACCCTAGACAGGTTACTTTTAGAAATGATGAAATCCATGTCCCTATTATGATTAAAAACCATGAACTGCTGGACATTTACAAGTTGTCTGGAAAGTCATACCTGGAGGCACAAGGGGACCGATCTCGATACTGGAATTTACACATGACTTTCCTATGCACTTCTCAGTAGTTGGTATTCAGACTTACCTTATCCTGTTGGGGATGGGGGCGCTGTTTAGACTATTTATGCTAATGTGGCTAATTTTTTAAACGGCTTCCCACAAAATCCTTGATCGTACAATATGCATATTATTATTATTATTGGATAGAAAACAGTCTATAGTTTCTATAGGAGTTGAAATTTTGTCTCTAAGTGGAACAGAGCCCATTCTACAGCAATTTCCCTGACATGGAGTCAGATTTGAGAAATGTTGGCCACTTTTCTGAAGTCAGTTAAAAGGGCACTGTCGTTGCTATGACTATACGGACACTTCTTACGTCTTCCCCTGGATGCCTTTACGTGATGACGATTCCAACGGGGTCGATTGCTCGTTCACAGGCCCTACAAATGAAAAAAACCTTTAGCTAGCAAGTCTTTTCTTGCTGCGTAACGCGCGTGGAAGACACCGACCCTCTCCTGTTCCAAGCGTTAGTTTAGCCTGTTATATTTCTCCGGTCATCTTTTCACTCGTTATAGGAGTTACAAACATCATAAAGTAGTTAATTTAAAGCGTTTTATAGCAATTTATATCCGTTTAGTGCGATTTTGGGACATTTATTTTTGCAACGATGTGAAAAGTTGGGCACGCTTTTCAGTTCATCCCGAACGTAGTTGACATTTCCACATGGCAAGAGGACAGCTTTCCACCAAAAGACGATTTCTCCCAAGAAAGGATCCTTTGCCCAAGATACTGATGGAAGAACAGCTCAAGGTAGGACATTTTTATTATGATAAATCGTGTTTCTGTCGAAACATTTTAGTGGCTTAGGACGCCATGTTTTTTGACGTAGCTTCGCTTGGCGCAAACTGTATTGAAAAGTAAGGATAAATTAAAAAATGTAATAACGCAATTGTATTAAGAATTAAATTGTCTATCAATCCCTGTCCACCCTATATTTTTTAGTCACGTTTATGAGTATTTATGTATAAGAGTAGATCACTGTCTAAGTGGCGCAAGGACAAATTCTGACCAGCTGAGTTACATTTCACATTGTCTAACCATGATTTTGGTGGCTAAATATAAACATTTTCGATCAAACTGTATATGCATGTTGTAATGTGATGTTACAGGAGTGTCATCGGAAGAATTCTGAGAAGGTTAGTGAAAAAATTAATATCTTTTGGCGATGTTGACTTTTATCGCTCACTTTGGCTAGAATCAATGCTGGGCTGCTAATTGCTATGTGCTAAGCTAATATAACGATTTATTGTGTTTTCGCTGTAAGACACTTAGAAAATCTGAAATATTGTCTGTATTCACAGGATCTGTGTCTTTCGATTCGTGTATGCTGTGTATTTTTACGAAATGTTTGATGATTAGTAGTTAGGTAAACACGTTGCTCATTGTAATTATTCTAGTCCATTTGTGATGGTGGGTGCAATTGTAAACTATGCCATCTACCTGAAATATGCACTTTTTTCTAACAAAACCTATCCCATACCATAAATATGTTATCAGACTGTCATCTAATGAGTTTTTTTGTTGGTTAGGGGCTATAAATATCTTAGTTTAGCCGAATTGGTGATGGCTACTGGTGTTGGTGGACAAATAAAAGATGGTGGATTATGCTAATGTGTTTTTAGGTAATAGATGTACATCTTTACATATTGTGTCTTCCCTGTAAAACATTTTAAAAATCGGAAATGTTGACTGGATTCACAAGATCTGTGTCTTTCATTAGCTGTATTGGACTTTAATGTGTGAAAGTTAAATATTTTAAAAATATATTTTTTTTGAATTTCGCGGCACTGGTTTTTCAGTGGGGGGGGGGGGGGGGTGTGCCGCTAGCGCCACGCTGATCCTAGACAGGTTAAGAAAGTATGTAATAATGGGCTTTGCAGGCTTGGTTCCCTTGCGCTCGCAGAATACATGTAATTCAACCGCTGAAAACCCTCCCACTTGCTGGCCAACAGATTTTCTTGTGGAGTTTTTATTCAATAGGGTTTTCAGTACATTTATCTTTAATAATCTTTTATCTTACATTTATTACGGTGTACCTTTAATAAGATTTTTTTCGACAGACTACAATACATTGAGAGAACGGTTTAGAAAATAGGGATCAATGAATGAAAGCCATCTAAACATATGTATATTCGTCTCTGTTTTAACACTAAGTGGTAGATTACAAAATATTCAGATTTTGTAGATTATTACGCACATTTTAGGTTTAGGAAAGTATGTATGAATCCTAAAAAAAATGTTTTGGAGAGCCTTTAGTGACGAATTCTGAAAATTGCCACATTAGGTTTTTTAACCAACAGTAATGTTGGAAGATTAGTGTACATAGAAATTTAATAGGAACAATAGTGTACAATAGTAAACTATACCCTCCTCTATTGCCTGCACTAACCACGTGATGACACAGACACGTATTGCGCCATGCGTCAGGTTCAAACTTTTACGGCTTGGTCTGCCCTCTGCTACATAACGATTTAATTAGCCTACATGTCTTTTTTTTAATATTATCAATTATTACTAATGTTCCCCAGCAACAACCACATGGCCGTAATGGCATTTGCAGAGGAAGCAAATGAAGGTTAACAAAACGATGTAATTAAATAGAATGATAATGTAGGCTATACCAACTGAAGGGAACTAACAGTAAATTGGCAGTTGAATATGTGTTGTTATTAGGCCTACTGAAGGTCGATACTGATAGTGGCTAATATTTTAACATGATAGAAATAGGAAACAGATAAAGTCGGGGTAGCCTATAATTATTACATTCAAGAGTGCTCATCCCTGTAAGTTTAAAGGCTGTACAATTAAGTACAATTAAAATTCGGCATATTGGCACAGAATATATGTCACGGCTGATGCTGGAAGAAGACCAAGGTGCAGCGTGGTGAACGTATATAGTCCTTTTTATTTGAATGTCGCCAACAAAACAATAAACAATACAAAATGACCGTGAAGCTTAACAGGGCTATGGAGCCTCTAACAAAGTTAACTACCCACCCCGAAAGGAGGGAAAAAGGGCTACCTAAGTATGGTTCCCAATCAGAGACAACGATAGACAGCTGTCTCTGATTGAGAACCATACCTGGCCAAAACATAGAAATAAAGAAACATAGAAAACAAAACATAGAATGCCCACCCCAAATCACACCCTGACCAAACCAAATAGAGACATAAAAAGGCTCTAAGGTCAGGGCGTGACAGTACCCCCCCCTCCCCCAAAGGTGCGGACTCCGGCCGCAAAACCTGAACCTATAGGGGAGGGTCTGGATGGGCATCTATCCGCGGTGGCGGCTCAGGTGCGGGACGCAGACCCCGCTCCACCTTTGGCTCACCCCACTTTGGTGGCACCTTTGGTGTGGGGACCCTCGTCACCGACCCTGGACTGGGGACCCTCGTCACAGGCCCCGGACTGGGCACCCTCGTCGCAGGCCCCGGACTGGGCACCCTCGCCGCGGACCCCGGACTGGGCACCCTCGCCGCGGACCCCGGACTGGGCACCCTCGCCAGAGGCTCCAGACTGGGGACCGTCGCCGGAGACTCCTGACTGGAGAACGTCGCCGGAGGCTCCGGACTGGAGAACGTCGCCGGAGGCTCCGGACTGGGGACCGTCGCCGGAGGCTCCGGACTGGGGACCGGTGCCGGAGGCTCCGGACTGGTGACCGTCGCTGGAGACTCCAGACTGAAGGCCGTCGCTGGAGGCTTCGTTCCTTGACTCCTCACTGGAGGCTTCGTGCCATGGATCATCACTGGAGGCTTCGTGCCATGGATCAACACTGGAGGCTTCATGCCATGGATCAACACTGGAGGCTTCTTGCCATGGATCATCACTGGAGGCTTCGTGCCATGGATCCTCCCTGGAGGCTTCTTGCCATGGATCATCACTGGAGGCTTCTTGCCATGGATCATCACTGGAGGCTTGGACTGGAGGGATACACAGGAGGCCTGGCTCTGGGAGCAGGCACAGGACTCACCAGGCTGGGAAGACATACAGGAGGCCTGGTTCTGGGAGCGGCCACAGGATACACTGGGCCGTGGAGGCGCACTGGAGGTCTCGAGCGTAGAGCCTGCACAACCCGTCCTGGCTGGATGGTTACTTTGGCCCGGGACGTGCGGAGCGCAGGCACAGGGCGCACTGGGCTGTGCAGACGCACCGGAGACACAATGAGCAGAGCCGGCGCAGGATATCCTGGGCCGTAGAGACGTACTGGCGGCCAGATGCGCTGAGCCGGCACCCTCCGACCTGGCTGGATGCCCACTCTAGCCCGGCCGATTCGGGGAGCGCACCGGGCTGTGAACCGGCATTGGAGACACCGTGCGCTCCACCGCATAACACGGTGCCTGACCAGTACGACGCTCGCCACGGTAAGCACAGGGAGTTGGCTCAGGTCTATAACCCGACTCCGCCAATCTCCCCATGCCTCTCGGGCTTCCTTGCTAGCCGTGTTCCCTCGTAACGATGGGCCCCTTTACCAGCTGCCTCCGCCTTCCTGGCTGCTTCCACCTGTTCCCATGGAAGGCGATCCCTTCCGGCCAGGATCTCCTCCCATGTCCAGGATCCTTTGCCGTCCCGGATGTCATCCCATGTCCAGTCCTCTTTTTTACAACGCTGCTTGGTCCTTTTGTGGTGGGTAGTTCTGTCACGGCCGATGCTGGAAGAAGACCAAGGTGCAGCGTGGTGAGCGTACATATTCCTTTTTATTTGAATGTCGCCAACAAAACAATAAACAATGCAAAACGACCGTGAAGCTTAACAGGGCTATGAAGCCTCTAACAAAGTTAACTACCCACCCGGAAAGAGGGAAAAAGGGCTACCTAAGTATGGTTTCAAATCAGAGACAACGATAGAACCATACCTGGCCAAAACATAGAAATAAAGAAACATAGAAAACAAAACATAGAATGCCCACCCCAAATCACACCCTGACCAAACCAGATAGAGACATAAAAAGGCTCTCTAAGGTCAGGGTGTGACAACATAATAAAATTTACTGTGGGAAAGTTGATATACTTCAGTTTGCTGCCATATGACTGGTTTCACATTTGTCAGCGATTATAAGGTAAAATAGATCTAAAACAAGTGTCATTTATATTTTCAATTCCCTTCTCCAAACAGAGACTAATTTACCTAGCTCTTATCAATCGCTCTTATCAAGTTGTAAATTCCAGTGCATAGAGAATGCTGTTATTTCTATCAGAAAAAAATAAAGTACTTTTAGGGAATTAAAACATAAGTTAGTTGAAATCAAATCAAATAATTTAAATACAGTAAGACATTGTTAGTTTGGCAAAAAAAAACTAAGCCAACATTTGTGGGTTACATCTTATTTATTTTGGGCCCTCACTACAGACAGCGATATCGGTCTGCTAATATAGGACTAGTAAAGTTCCAGTGCATTACTTTGGGAAAAAATATTTAGTTAATTTATTTGATTAAAAACAAAATTTAATTCAGATTTTTCAGAGGGTGCTTTAATGCCCTCAGCACCCCTACTTCCCACGGCTATGTAATGTTCCATTTACAGCAATTAACTCGGGTCGGTATCGGGGCCAAGCTGAATCAGTTCAAAGGACGTTGTGTCAGCTAAGGGAATAATAGCACAGAGACATACGATGTTGAATATTATGGAGTGATACCACAGAAAGGCTCAAAATGAGAAATGATGCAAAAGGTACCACTACCTTCTAGGTTTGCAATGGGAACTGGGTCAGCAGCTCCTGTGAACATCTTCAGAGAGAGATAAAGAACAAAGTCAATTTGAGGATGACAATTAGGTTGTTTTGTTTTCCGCTAAGCAACGTTGTGGTTCGGGGTTAAGAGTACGCCTTCTATCTTTCTTACATTCACAAAGACCATCTTCTCATGGAATTAAAGAGGAAATACAGGAGGCAGACAGAGAGTCTTCTTGAACTGTCCCATGATGCAGACACTGAGGCATATGTCTTCCTGATTGGGTAATACAACCTGGACAAGTAATCTGTAATCAAACAAATCAACTGTAGATAGCTAACGTTACAAGGCTAATGTTAGCTACATAGCTATTGCTTACTTTGTGCAATAAGTTGCTTGGTAGGAGTTACAGAGCTTGCAAGCTTGTAGTTCTAAAAGCCAGAAAGAAGTTACCTCTGGTTCGTTCAGCCATCCCTATGGGAAAAATGAATGGGGAAAGAATATGAGATCTTTTACGTCTTCGGAGACCTTTTACATAATAGCAGTCAGATAACATGACCTTTATGAATCATTTAATTTATGTGTTTTTTATTATTGCATAAACTCTTCAAAATGCACAAATAGTGATGTTAGCTGATGAAGATTATCTCATAGAACAAAATGTATAAGATCTCCTCAGCCTGTGTTTACCATAGACCTTATTTTCAGCATTTATCCAAAACCCCACTAAAAACCGCCATTAATTTTCCTCATAGGCTTTGCTCAACGTACCATGGCGGAATTAGTGCCTACAAAAAGACGGCATTACTATGTATTAGCTAGTTAGAGACAAACCAGAAGAGAACCGCGATACTGCAGGCATTGTTTCCAGATAACAGGATCCCCCATTATAGTGAATGGGGAAATCTTTGTGGTCAGCATTTGTGGATATTAAAAAAATAACAAACGCAATCATGGTACCAATAATTGCTTATAGTTCACAAGATGTTCTTCTTTGAACCGATTACTTTAAAATCACACACTGACAAAGTTAAAATGATAATTTAGTTGCTAAAGGAATCCTGCAGTACCTTAGTCAGCCTTCAATTTGATAGACTCAATGAGAGGAGGCAGCACTGAGCTAGCCTGCAACGTCACTTCCTAGAGTAGTTCAAACTGCGCATAGGATGTCTTTAAAAACTCCTCCATGTAGCAAGATGGTGACATGCTGAAATTACACTTCCTGATCTTCAAATGTGTCACTGAGCATTCTCATAGGAATAAATGGGGTGACGTCATCAATGGCTTTGTCCATTTTTTTTTTTTTACAGTCCATGAAACAAACTCAATGGGCTGGCAAGCTAACTATTTTGCTTGGGAGTTTACTTTTGTTCACAGAGTGTGTAATCGTGTATATTGATGGTTGGAAGATAGATAGCAAGCTAACATTTGCTAGCTAACGTTAACTAGGTAGCTGAGTGTCAAATATTATTCAGTGGGTTATTATTGGCATTATGGATGAAGTAAAAACGTATTGAGAATAAATAACATATCAGGTTGTACTTATATAGTATGCTTACTTATTTTCTTGTGTTCTTATTTTTATTTCTCTTGTGTTTTCATTTTATCTTGTGTTATTTGTAGTATTACATTGTTATTGATTACTGCATTGTTGGGTTTAGAGCCAGCAAGAAAGGCATTTCACTGTACTTGTGCATGTGACATTAAAACTCGAAACTTAAAACTACCTACAGCTTGGATTTCCATTTGCACCGTGCATTTCAGGGCTTTCTGAGACATTTTGGAGGAAAGCTTATTTTGAGGCGTCAACCACCCATTTTACTAACAGGAAGCAGTGATCTTGGTGGTCATTTGACTCTTGAGGGAAAAGATAACTGGAATTTAATCAAATCTGCATTCCATAGACTGTGCTCAGTGGATGCAACAAAACGCCATTTATTGGGCAGATTGAGAATCAATAGAATTTTCTAATTTACGATGTCCTGACAAACAATACACCAAGGCCCGCAGAACGATAAAATAAGAGGATTTTATATCCCATCACGCAAGTATATTATTTTTGTAATGCTTGGACAGAAGTATTTGGAGTTATTTTGAAAAGGAAACCTCCATTCCTTGACCCCACTTTAGTTTTACATTTATGATCATCCTTTGATGAGTAATTATACACACCAACCTCTCCTGGTTTTGTGGCTGTTTTTATACAGGACTTACCAAAGCAGGGCTTTAAACAGACATTGTTTGATGTGCAATTAACCATCTTCTTAGATTAACAAGAGCCTCTGGGATTTGGTAAGAGGCTAACGATATCATTACAAATGTAAGGAAGGCTAATATTAAATATATATTTTTGACTATTGAAAAGAAAATGTATTAACAATTATGCATGCATAGCTGTTTACAAATAATTAGAAAGGAATATGCCCAGTCTAGTGGAGCAAGCAAGCAAATCTAGATACAGCTTAAAATGATAGCAGCACAGTGGGGACTATGCTCTTTGAATAGAATGAAGCATTTTCCTGTGTATGTCTGTGTGTGTCTGTGTCTGTGTGTGTGAAAGAGAGAACGATGTGCTAACATACACTACAGTGTTGGCCAGGGCAAAGTCTGACAGTAAAAGCATCAAAATACAAATGTCTTTCGTCATTCTCATTCAGCCTCTCCATCTTCTCGTCAACCATGTAAAAGTAATTTGTTTATGCTGTTATGCTGAGTGATTGCCTCACTTCTTCCAAATGACTGGTCTGAAAAAATACATGTTCTTCACGCTTCACTTGACTAATATATCATTCTCTCTCGCTCTTCTACTTATGCCTTTGTATTGAGCAAATCCCATGGATGGTGTTTTACAAAATGCAGTGAAAAAGCACTCAGTGCTCTGAACAGATAGGTTAAATAGATGTTTACATTGCAGTAAGAAAGGGAAGTGAATGGGTATCAGTGAATTTGACGCATTAAATTCATACTTGAGATGACCACCATTTTCTATAGGGATTTAAAATGCATTAATTTAATTGTATTATCCATGAAATTACTTCAGTTTACATGAAATTGAACCCAAGTCTGTTCCTTTTAATCACAAACACCTGTGTAAACTAATACACTAACAGTGACTGAACATTAATTTGACAAACTTACAAATGTGTGTTATATTTTATAGTTTTTATCAACACAATACTTAGATACTGATAAGGTAGTGACTAAACAAAAATGAGTTACCCCTCCCATTCCAAATCATGTATGATAGAGAGAGGCAAGATAAACACACAATAAGTTACATACAAGAGAAAACACATGCACTTATTTACAATGACATACATAAATACATTTGAATAAAAAGCAACACCTAAAAAGGAAAAAGCACACTGTGGTATTATGTAAGAATGACATATGAAGTCCTCAAATGGAGCATGAGATGTATATGTGTTAGCTTGATCGGTCCCATACATTTCATACAAAGTCAGAGAAACTTGCTCTAATGAAGTCCCATGGGTAAATGTCCTTCAATTAACATGCTATCCAAACGTGATCTTTTGTGAAAAGGAGTCCTTTATCTCAGGCTGGTGCATCTAATTTTCATGAGGGCTGTGTGGATATAGTATAGGCCTGTGAGTCCGGAGCCCCTATACAGTAGTCAGACGGGACTGGTGTTTCCAGCATGTTGTGGCGCTTCCTGGTGTCTAGTAGTCTAATCTTTAAGTCCCAGGTTCTTCCTCTCTGCTCCTCTCTCGCCCCCAAGGTCTTCTAGATCCCAATTCCATTCCCCTGTCGACCCTGGGACAATACCTATCTACTGAGGACACAAAAACACAAACAATAGTGAATATTATCAATTTAAACAAAAAGGATGTAAACTGACAAGTTCTAGAACTGTGTCATTAAAAACATGACCTGTTGATGTGATTTGTGGTTTGCGGTTTGTTGTCATCGATGAAGTTGTTGTGCCTGTAGTAGTCGAGGAAGGTGCGGGCGACATTTCTTCCCAGCTTCATGTCTGAGGGGACCGTGTTAAGGTTATTTTCTATAACATGAACATATGGCGCTGTTGGTCTTTAGTTTAGTCAACAATAAGGCCATTTCTCCCTGGCTGGGAGGCCTTTACGGGAGTTACAAAACCTCTAAATCCTGCCTCCGACACTCTACTATTAATTCCCAAAAAATAAAGCCCTAGTTTCTCCCTCACAGAACGAATAGAACCATTTGCAGTAAATAACTAAGCAATAACCAGTAGAGAAATGTGGTACATAAATGACCAGTATACAACACACTGTGTTCCACAGTAAGTGAGGGTAAATCAACTGCATTTCAGTCTGGTCAGCCAAAAACACGAAGGGGGAAGGCATCACATAGCGGCAATTACTTACCACCTAGGCTTTATTTAAATTAATAAGTCTAGCCCTCTTCGCCAACCACATTATGGAGGACATCAATAACTTGAGACACTCCATCATAAAACTGTGTGGACATTCTGCGTGCAGTTGCCATGACGCTGGGCTGGACTAGACAGCAAACACAAATAATAACAAGATGATTTAGATTGAGGAAAAAACAGTAAACAAACACTGTGGTCAATCTGGATGAATCAGCCGTACAGACATAAACAATATTATGCCAATACGGAAAACAATAAGAGAAACATTTCCTCATGTACAATTATAATTCATAGGGCCAGAGCTCATGAAAAAAATACAAAAAATCTATAGACTATCAGAGATGAACACGGCGGTTCCCCAGTTCAGGTGCTTTGTTATTACGAAAGTGTTCTTTACCAGACAGACAAATGATGAAATGTCACAGAGACATAATCGTTTACCTCTTCTTGTCATTTCCTTGTTGATGTTCAGATTTGACTTGTCTGTCACACCTCTGTGATTGAAACAAGTGCCCGTGAAAAAAGAAAGAAAGAAAGTGATTCAGTCGTTTGTATTTTTTTCAATTTCTGTCAACGGTCAGAATTTACCCATTAAACATACATCGTAGGCCCTATAGGTGAAATTCTATTACCTAAAGCAGTTAACTCATAACAAAAATCCATCCTTGGGCTGAATGGAGTCTCTGGGTGGAGGTCCATGCCTTTCTTGTAAGTGAACACATATGCACCTGCACACACACACACACACACACACACACACACACACACACACACACACACACACACACACACACACACACACACACACACACACACACACACACACACACACACACACACACACACACACACACACACACACACACAAACACACAATTTTAGGTTCCAAAAGGGTTCTTTGCAGAGGGATAGGGTTCTACCAAGAACCGTTTTCATCCTAAGAACCGTTTTAGGAAGAAAGGGTTCTTTGGTGATTGTTTGGAAGGCAAGAAGGATTCTTTGGAGGGTAAGAACGATTCGGCATAGAACTCTTCTGAATCTGAATAAGCTTTTTTATTGTAATTTTTCTTCTTACTTTTAGAAAGGAGTTTGAGTAATCTGATACGTTTAAAAGAAGTGTGAGAATATTTAAAACTTGACCTATATTATGGGAATATTTGTGCATGTATCTGGTATTCCCTTAATAATTTGACATGTACCCTACTGAGATAGTTGATATCTTCGGTGAAAAGCATGAGCTGGCACACACCCAAAAAGTTAGTAGAGTTGCTGACTAACTGTGAGTAAACCGTTGGCTATAAAAATAGAGTCGCAAAAGTGTTCAGAACCTTTGGCTTTCTTAACATTTTATTGTTTTACAAAGTGGGATTAAAATGGATTCAATTGTCACATTTTGGTCAACAATCTACACAAAATATTGAGTAATGTCAAAGTGGAAGATTACAATGTCTTGAAAAATATATAGTCATTGTATAAGTATTCAGCCACTTTGTTTAGGCAATCCTAAATTAGTTCAGGAGTAAAATTTGTCTTAATAAATCACACAAAAAGCTACATGGACTCATTGTGTGTGAAATAATAGGGGTTGACATGATTTTTGACACAATACCCAATAATGAAAAGCAAAAACAGTTTTTTGAAATTTGTGCAAAAAACTGAAATATCACATTTACATAAGTCTTTAGACCCCTTACTCAGTACTTTGTTGAAATACCTTTGGCAGCGATTACAGCCTTGAGTCTTCTTGGGTATGACGCTACAAGCTTGGCACACCTGTATTTGGGGAGTTTCTCCCATTCTTCTCTGCAGATCCTCTCAAGCTCTGTCAGGTTGGATGGGGAGCGTTGCTGCACAGCTATTTTCAGGTCTCTCCAAAGATGTTCGATCGGGTTCAAGTCCGGGCTGGGCCACTCAAGGACATTCAGACACTTGTCCCAAAGCCACTCTTGCAGTTAATTCAGAAAGTATTCAGACTCTGACTTTTTCAAAATGTGGTCACGTTACAGCCTTATTGTGAAATGGATTTAATAATTTCCCCCCTAATCAATCTATAGACAATATCCAATAATGACAAAGCAAAAACAGGTTTAGACATTTTTGCAAATGTATTAAAAATAAAAATCTGACATATCATATTTACATGAGTATTTGGACCAATACTTTGTTGAAGCACCTTTGGCAGCGATAACAGCATTGATTCTTCTTGGGTAGGACGCTAAAAGCTTGGCACACCTGTATTTGGGGAGTTTCTCCCATTCTTCTCTGCAGATCCTCTCAAGCTCTGTAAGGATGGATGGGGAGCTTCGCTCCAAAAAAAAATTAGGGGCGTGGATCAGAAAACCAGTCAGTATCTGTTGTGACCACCATTTGTCCAAAGTTTATGGCTGCCCACACCCGAACCGCCACCATTGGGCACTCTGTTCACAACATTGACATCAGCAAACCGCACGCCCACACAACGCCATAAACGCCGTCTGTCAGTTGAAACCGGGATTCATCCGTGAAGAGAACACTTCTCCAGCGTGGCAGTGGACATCGAAGGTGAGCATTTGCCCACTGAAGTTGGTTACGACGCCGAACTGCAGTCAGGTCAGGACCCTGGTGAGTACGACGAGCACACAAGTTCTCTAAAATGATGTTGGAGGTGGCTTATGGGTAGAGAAATTAACATTAAATTCTCTGGCAACAGCTCTGGTGTACATTCCTGCAGTCAGCATGCTAATTGCACGCTCCCTCAAAACGTGAGACATCTGTAGCATTGTGTTGTGTGACAAAACTGCACATTTTAGAGGGGCGCTTTATTGTCCGCAGCACAAGGTGCACCTGTGTAATGATTATGCTGTTTAATCAGCTCCTTGATATCCCACACCTGTCAGGTGGATAGATTATCTTGGCAAAGGAGAAATGCTCACTAACCTGGATGTAAACACATTTGTGCACAAAATGTGAGAGTAATAGGCTTTCTGTGCGTATGGAACATTTTTGGGATCTTTTATTTCAGCTAATTAAACATGGGACCAACACTTAACATGTTCCGTTTATATTTTTGTTCAGTATATACATATCTATTTTAACCTGCTCTACAGGAGGTTATCCTAAGAGGTCATGCTCACCAGCCACTGGGAGACCACCATCTGTCATGTATCCTTGACATCTTCATTTTGACCTCGGGAAAGTTTTGTGTTACCCCTTGGTCAACAGAAACGGCGCCAGCGCAAACGCATACTCTGAGCAATGACAGAAATGGCCCAGGATCCCGTGGAGTGCAGATGGCCTCTCAGCTTGTAATGTCACATCTCACATCTATCACAGGAAGTTGGTGATGGACGGACATTTCGGAAGGAGAGGACTTCATCTGCATCACAGCTACATGCGGGACACTCCAGCACCCTGATTGGCTGCTGGCCCGTTGTCAAAGGCAACTAGAGCGGTCGGGATGGGCTGCTAGCGGCAGGAAGTGGGACCCTGCCAAAGCACAGCTTGAGGGCCGCCCACGGAGGAGGGCGGAAATTTCCAAAATATTAACTCTACACACCAGGCAGGAAGAAAAGGTGCTGCATAATCAAGGGGTGTGGAAGTTTGGCATCCCTTCTTGCAACAGTGCATAAAGAAAAAAATATATGCAGTTGACAATATGTAAGTCTTGCACTGACACAAAAAGACATATTCCACTTAGAACACATAGACAGTACATTTGCCCTTTCAGAATGAAGACACAATTCAGAATTTCTCTTTTACTATCAAAGATTCTTCCAATTCCTTGTCTCCATAGAAAACAAGGCTGCCCAATATAAGTAGGTCCACTGGCTAAAATAAGCCTTCCCTGAAGGACTTTCCCTGCCAAGATGGAAAATATCTTCCTCTTAGGCTAATTTCTATACTAAATCTCCCTCCCTGGAGATAAACGCAGGACATAAGGAAAAAAGACTGGACACTAGACAGCTGGCTCTGAACTCATTAGCAGTCCATTGTACTGTAATTCACAGAGAGGACAGGCCAGAGAATACAGGATGTCCTTAGGAAACAAGGCAAGAAATTGGGTGGTAATTTAGGTGAGTGCTTCATCGCGTTATCAGATGGAAAACAGAACAGGGGAAGTAGACTACAGTCGATCTCATAGACAAATTCTGTGTGTGTGTAGCTTGCTGGTTAAGGTGATGGGAACTCACCTTTTAGTACATTGGAATGTCAGGTCAATGAGAAGGGGAGAGTTGTGCTGGATCTACAGTGGAGCAGAGAGGATGCTGCTGCAGCGTCAGAAGGAAGCAGCCTCTCTCTCTCTCATTGGATCGTGAGGAGGTTTAATATCTCTTCTATCCATCCTTGTAGGATCGATAAAGGCCTATGTTGTGACTCAAGGACGAGCCAACATGGGGTTGATGAGGTGACGAGACAACAGGGAAATGGACACTACACATTAGCTACGACAGATGATTTGTTTACCAGGCTGTTTATCTGCTTTCAGTGTCATGCGCCCAGTCTAAAGAAACAGACAGACGTACAATGATTCCCCAATGACAAGGAACAAGACATCAGCGTCCACAGCAGACCATTCCTAACAAGAAAACAAATTAGGGACATCAGCACCATCAATACCTTCAAGTGACAGGCCTGTCACCAGGGTGTCACAAAGAGCCAATTAACAATGCTAATTAAAACAGTAAACAGCGGTGGACAAAGGGAGCATATCTTTCCCCCCGCAGCTCAACTATGCTCAAAGACCTTGTGTCCTTTTCATATAGGACAAAAGCAACAAAACAACCATCTCCAACAAGAGGACACAACCAGGTAGTAAACTTTGTAGCTAATGTGTAAAGCTTCATTCATTTGACATCCAACACCTGTTCCCCCTATAGACTTATGGCTCCCCCTTACAGACATCCAGACATAAAACACAGGCATCCATGCAGTACCAAAGACATGCACACATGTGCAGGGTCATGCACACGCATGCAAACACACACACATGGAAGCACACACACGCATGCAAACACACACACATGGAAGCACACACACGCATGCAAACACACACACATGGAAGCACACACGCACACACACGGAAGCACACACCAGATAGGGGCCCATCTTCAGCAGATTCCTAATCGGGAATGACAGCCGTGATATGGAGTAGCCCTGAGTGCTGCAGGTCTGGGGTCTGTCCAGTGTCCGCTGCTTAAGAGGAGCAGAGGGTAGGCAGGCAGCAGAATTGGCCAGTGGCTAGATTGGTAAGTACGTACACAATGATGTCCATCTCACGCCATAAAGCTCTAGCTGGCTATTTAATCTGTCTGTCTAAAAGCCACTAGGGATGGTGATGGAAATACAATTTAATGAACCTGTGTCACAAGTCTCAAGTCTCTATGTGTACTGTCATGTAAGACAACTAATAGGGTTTTGATGAATAATTGAATTTGTTTGAGGATAAAAGTAAGCCGATACTGTGTGATTTAATGGGGGGGAAAGAGAGAAAGGAAGACAACAATAGAAAAAAAATTGCAACTGGGGGAGCATATTTGCCTGATATCCATCATTTGCATACTTGTCACTGTCCATCAATTATGTCTAACAATCAGTGAATACAGAAATGTTCAATTGGCAAGTTTGGTATTCAAATGTGAATCTAGCTCCCATGCTTTGTGCGTACCAATGTCATACTGTTGTCAGAATGATCTCCTAGACTGCAGTTAGCTGTCAGGCCGTGCGGTCTTCAGGCAGGGAACCAGTGGGCTGGTGATTGATGTTGGAGCCAGGAGGAACCACCGAGCTGTCCGGTTCCACATTGTGCTCCTAGTGCTGTATCAATTTATGTGTACGGAAGCCAGCACAACTTAAGTGAGGCAGAAATATCAAACTAAGGGTTTGACAACATGGCCGTGCTTGAGTGAGACTTTTACTGTGAGACCCAGGGATAATGGGTATTTCAGGAGCCGTCTAGAGCCTAAAGGACAGGGGGAAATGGCACACACCCAGAACATGGAGCAGTCTCTCTTCAGTGGATTAAAGTCCAGCGCTGGACTTGTTAACTTGTCAAAGTAAAAAGGGCAACGCGTAGATGCCTCTCACCACTGGCATGTCTGGTCACATGACACAGCTAGTGCTGGAGTTCATCGTCCAATCAGCCCTCACCATCTTACTTTGAGGAAATGGAAGGCATTGCGTAAAGTTTTATAAAATACCAAAAAGTGGGAAGATTTGAAAGTCACAGAGTACTCGCTCTCTCAGTCAAAGTGTCAAGCTGGGTTTTGAATAAGGTCCCAGATTCTCTCAACCTTCACACTTGCTGGTCTCTCTGTTAATGATGCTCTGACATTACAGTGTGTATACAACATAACATAAACAAAATATGTTTGATGGAGAAAATAGAATAACCTGAAAACCCACACAATAACCTAAAAGACAAAATAGAATAACCCCGACACAAGGGTAAACCAAATGTGCCTGCTCTGTCCTGCTTCAGAGATAATACACATACTTAAAGTACCACATCACTTTTTAAGAAAAAAACTTTTCATTTATCTATAGAAGACAGTTCCACAACAAAGGCTTTGAGCAAGAGACTGGTACTGTACCTTCATCTGGATGAGTGCTCATCTCCTCATAATGTTGCCTATACCCATCCATGAAGAGCCATAACAGACAAACACAGAGACTTTAGACTCAGAGGGACACCAGTCCAAAGAAACCTCTATGGAATCTTCCCAATATAAGAACAAAGCAAATGCCACAGTGAATTCTCAGCAAGAAACATAATTTCTCTCCATTTTGTGTGAGATTACAGGTGGTGCTAAATCATTAAACGACAGGAAATATTCCAACTGCTCTGGCGGGGAACATTCACAGCTTGCTCATCCAATATAATGAGTCTTTAAGACCTGGGTTACCATACACAGGGGAAGGAAAGGAAGGACACATCTGTGAGATTGAACAATTTCCCATCCAGCACTGTGAGAAGCTCCCTCTCTGAGGCCCTCTATGCTGTGATAAAGGTCCATGCTACTAGAAAGGTTAAGATTTCAATTCTGGTGGCTACAATAGTCTCAGCAGCAGATCGGACAAGGTTGGGTTAATTTGGGGTCCAGGTAATTATTTATTTGTCATGAATTTGTTTTTTAGAGCGGGATGGGGGTTGCAAAGCTTAAAGGTCTTTGTTGATGATTTGCACGCTCCATAGGCCAGATCACTGGCGCGTAAAAGCGACATGGCTGGTTCCTTCAACCTGTCTGACCCCAATTTTTGCTCTACATGAAGTCTCCGCTGTCCTCTCCCGTCGTAGTGCTGACACTCCCCATCCCCAGGCCCAGCCTCACGCAGCCCCCAGGGCCTGTTCTTGTCTGACCTTCAGCACCCCACCTCCCCTACCATGACTCAGTCCTCCCCTCCACCTCCCCGTCACCCACCACGCTTGCCTCGCCATGGAATTACTATACAATGCTCTACCATTTAGATGAATACCTCACTTAATCCATCTTGCTCTCAGCCAGCGGACTTTAGCACAGAGAGACCAACAAAGACTGCCAGTAAACACTGCTGCTCCCGAAGCATAAAGGAGGGGTGTGAAGGGCCACCGCAGCTCTGTTCGGGTTTCTCATCTCTTTCTTTAAGCCCAATGCACAGCGACAAATAATCAAGGGACTTGTTATGCCCTGGTTATTTGGCATAGCGGCCACCTATCTATGCGGTGTGATGCTGGCTATCACCGTGGTTATGCTATGTACATATATATTACAGAAGCATCTTCTGTTCCAACTGTCTTCTCTATACAGCACATCTGTTTTATGTGAGAAAACAAAAAAAGAAACATGTTCAAGGAGAGGGAAAGTTGTGACTCTTTCCACACACAGTAAATTACTTCTTTTTTTTTGGTTTCCATCCCATCTTTGACACTAAGGGAAAATAATCTCCTGGCTACAGAGTAATTCTACATGGATGGGTTTCTTATTATAGAGAGCCAGTCAACTAGTCCTTGGACGTGATGGTTCAGTGAAACACTAGGTGGGGAAAAAGCACTGAGTGAAATGAGAAGTTTGAAGATGGCGCTACAGTGGACTGCTATTTTGTGTTTTTTTTATGCTGTGTGATTTTACATAATATTTCTTCTATTCTATTCTATATTCTACTATATTCTACTATAAGATTTCTACTTCAATGAGTAGGCAGCTGTGGATGCACTGCTCATTCCAGACCAGGCCCTAATCCCGGGCCTCGAAAGAGGAAGAGATGGCACAAGAGAGGCAAACGAGCAGGCTTCCTGACGAGACTAAATGGATGATATACCACCTCTACCCTTCATTCTATTGGTGAACATAGAGAACAACATGGACGAGCTCCGTTTGAGACCATCCTGTCAATGGGAGCTGAAGAACTATAATATCCTATGTTTCTCGGAGTCGTGGCTGAACAAAGACTATGGATAATATAGTGCACATCTAGCTAGTTTTTCTATGCATCATCAAGACTGAACATCAGCTTTGGGTAAAGATAAGGGGGAAGTGTGTGCCTCTGTTAACTACAGCTGGTGCGCAATCTCTAATATTAAGGAAGTCTCAAGGTTTTGCTCGCTTGAGTTATAATACCTAATGATAAACTGCAGACATACTATTTACCAAGTGAGTTTTCCTTCACATTTTTCGTAGCTGTCTATTTACCACCACAAACCGATGCTGGCACTAAGATCGAGCTGCATAGGGCCATAAGCAAATAAGAAGGCGCACATCCAGAGGCAATGCAAGGAAACAGAAATCCGTCTTACCTCAATTTTAGCAGCATGTCACTTGTGCAACCAGAGGCAAAAAAACACATACAAAGCTCTCCCTCACCCTCCATTTGGCAAATCTGACCATAACTCTATCCTCCTGATTCCTGCTTACAAGTAAAAACAAACAGGAAATACCAGCGCTCAATTGAAGTGGTCCGATGAAGTGGATGCTAAGCTATTGGACTGTTTCGGTAGCATGTTCCGGGATTCATCCGAAAAAATTGAGGTGTATAGCACATCAGTCACCGGCTTCATTAATAAGTGCATCAACAGCATCGTCCCCACAGTGACCTCACGTACATATCCCAACCAGAAGCCATGGATTACAGGCAACATCCGTACTGAGCTAAAGGCTAGAGCTGCCGCTTTCAAGGAGCCCCCAGGTGGTGAGGGTAGGCAACAACACATCTGCCACACTGACCTTTAACACGGAGGCTTCTCAGGGGTAAGTGCTTAGTCCCCTCCCGTACTCCCTGTTCACCCACAACTGCATGGATGCACACGACTCCAACACCATCATTAAGTTTGCTGACGATGATGGTGGTTGCCTGATCAATGATAATGATGAGTGTGGCGTCAGGACAACAACCTCTCCCTCAACATCAGCAAGACAAAGGAGCTGATCCTGGACTACAGGAAAATGAGTGCCCCCATCCACATCATCAGGGCTGTAGTGGAGCGGGTCGAGCGCTTCAAGTTCCTCGGTGTCCACATCACTAAGGAATTATCATGGTCCACACACACCAACACAGTCGTGAAGAAGGCTGCTCAGGAGGCTGAAAAGATTTGGCATTGGGCCCTCAGATCCTCAAAAAGTTCTACAGCTGCACCATTGAGAGCATCTTGACTGGCTGCATCACCATTTGGTATGACAACTGCTTGGCATTCAACCACAAGGTGCTACAGAGGGTAGTGTGTACAGCCCAGTGCATTACTGGGGCCGAGCTCCCTGCCATCCAGGAACTCTATACCAGGCAGAGGAAGGCCTTAAAAATGATCAAAGACTTCAGTCACCCAAGTCCTAGACTGTTCTCTCTGCTACCATGCGGCAAGCGGTACTGATGCAGCAAGTCTGGAACCAACAGGACCCTGAACAGCTTCTACCCCCAAACCATAAGACTGCTAAACAGTTAGTTAAATAGTTATGCAAATAGCTACCCGTACTATCTGCATTGACCTTTTTTGCATGAACTCATCACATACGCTGCTGCTACTGTTTATGATCTATCCTGTTGCCTAGTCATTTTATCATTACCTATATGTACATACCTAGCTCAATTACCTCGTACCCCTGCACATTGACTTTGTGCTGGTACCCAATGTATATAGCCAAGTTATTGTTATTCGTTGTGTTTATTCCTCGTGTTATTATTTTTTTTATTATTTCTCTTTTTTTCATTCTGCATTGTTGGGAAGGCCCCGTAAGTAAGTATTTCACTGTTATGCCTGTTGTTTACGAAGCGTGAGACAAATAACATTTGATTTGATTTAAAATTCCAGCATCAGTCACGGGCTTTACATACTTTTTGATATACACAAGATCAAATGATAAACAAACAAATAAACAAAGAAGTGAATGGATTCCCTATAAATAAGGGTGGCTGGCAGTGAGTTGTCTACAGTGTGACAGAGTGATACCAGGCAGGACCATAGCTACACAGAGCAGAGCCACACACAGACACCTCACCCTCCTGACACTAGAGGGCACTTAGGCTACACATAATATCTCCTCTCATCTCAGGCAATCTGGACACTGCACAGTACACTTTCTGCCTGTAGGCTGAAACTTCACACCCCTCTGGTTTTCTGCCTCTTCTCTATCCCATGGATCTGAGCTGTGTCAAGGTAATACAAGGTACACTGAAGGAAAACTTGAGTCTATGGAGAATGCCAATTTAACCCTGAATCCCTTTGGAGTGTACAAAACACTGTGCGATTATCAGGCCTGCTGTATTCTATTCTTCATCACAATGAAAGTAGAACCCACATCCTCTCTACCTCTTTTGTACACAAAATCAATGGGGCAGGTGTCGCCTTCCCACTGTCACTATGTATCTGTCGGAACATGAGAGCAAGGCAGTGCGATAGGGGCTGACCTGACTCATCCACACCTCAGCCCTGCGCTGCCTGCCAATCGAGCCAGGCCTCCAATAATGACTCCTGGAATAATTAAGAAATCAATAGGCTCTCGTCTGGCCCTAAATGAGAGGTTGTTACTATAGGAGCAGGCAGCATGTGGATAAACGCTAGGGGATGGAGCGCCACTACAATAGCCTGACATTATCACCCTCAGCCCTCATTACTGGGCTCTACAGACGCCTGTTCTGTTGCCTGGTGTACAGACATCACTGGCCCAGAAAACTGTACAGGGCTGGCTTTTGTCTACTCAGGAGCAGCATTGATTTGGAGAATCAGACCTTTTGTAGTCTGGGGTATCTCCCTTAAGAGGACACAAATGTAATCTGCACACAGTGCCCAATCTCTGCGCACTGGCCGGGCTCTCAAGAAGAAATCGGATTCTGTTTGTGACGCATTTTGTTGTCCAAAAATACAGAAAACACTGTTGGTGTTTGAACACTGGTTTGCTGGCCCAATGACACAAGCCTTTCAATACATGAGGCAACAAGCAACCAATCTACACAGGACTCTGCCACACACCTTCCTGGGACATAACCTCACACTCAATATCCCTTTAAACCAATCTATCTGTGCTGCAGCCTGTATCCAACGAGTCCCAAGCACCAGAACACCACAATTCCCTGTGCTCCTCTTGCCTCTCTTCTACATGGATGGACAGGATGTATTGATTGAACTATCAATCAACTCTGACATCCATACAGCATGATTTCAATGGGATGTGAAGCTCAGAAGTTTGGGGAAGTTAGGGGAGGGAGAGATGGAGAGATGGAGGAAACATCAGTGAGGTACACATGTTGTGTACTCAATCTCTGTCTCTCCTCCAGATGCCTCCTTTCCTCTCCCCCAACAGCCAGCGGGAGAGGCAGGGCAGGCTGAGAAGAATGGGGAGCCTGGCCAGGCCACCTGGGGCCCCTAATGAGGACAATGAGAGAGAAGGATACAGGTGTCCTCTGTGTAGGGAACGGGCGCCGTGCTCCCTGCTGCCATGTAGCTGTAGAAGGACACCTCCAGGGTGTAGCAGTAGGACATGTCGTCCAGCAGGCCGCCCAGGAAGCGCCTCCCGGTGCCAGCTTTCACAACATCACGGTTAAACGATGTGTTGGACTATGGGGGTGAAACACACTGTTAATACAGAGTGCATTCTACTACACCAGCATTATAATTCAAATTAGATTTAATTAGTCTGAAAAATGACAAAGTATATGTTGCATACGGATGTGGGATCTTAATTTGATCACCCTGTTGCAGGAGAACTTTCTGGCAATGCAGTGTATTTGAGGTTTAAAAATTATTCTGAAGTTTGTAATTTCCAATTTTCCCTTATGAAAAATGTATCAACCACTACAAAAATGCCCATTAATTATAATTTCACATTTCCTATTGCTGCAGGATTTTTTCCCTGCTGTGGCAAACAGGCTCAAATTAAGATCCTACATCTGTAGAAGTGTGTTGGTGAATTTCAATGCTTCATTCTAAAAATGCCTATACAACTCATTGCAGTCTTGTTGTTATGCATAGTAACATGGATTGTAAGTCAGCTTCAGCATTTAACATGATTCAGTCAATTCAGGCAGTTTCCATTGCCCTCTAGTTCACTCGACTTGAATGGAATGTGACCCCTGTAACTTAAATGCAGACTTCCACTACTGGCAGAACTTATTGAGTTCTATGACTATGTGCTTTGGGCAGTGCTGAATGGGCAGTAAGAAAAGAGCACAGTAAGGGACATGACTCTGGCCAGCTGTCACACCCCAACGGTATACATACACACGCACACACACACATGCAGGCACACACACTGCTGTAGACAAAGATGAGCTCTTTATTGAGACAGCATCATAAATAACCAGTGGACAATCTGTGATATTCTTATGTATGGTGGGTGGCTAAAATTATTTTAGCTGTTGCAAGACTTTCCTTGTGTACTGGTGAAGAAAGTCTATGAGAGCTGTGAACGTGTCGCTGCACAGAAAAGGTTATTCTTCTGGCTATATTGTATGTAACTGGCACTGCTGCAAAATGGCACGTTGGCTGAGCGCTGAAGGTCAGTGTGGCTGGGAGGAGGAGGGAAACAGACTTTTCAAATATAAAGCTTCCACACCCAGCTGTATGATAGATCTCAGTTTACCCTGTGGTTCATGCAGTCACTATTGTAGCATAGACAACTAGCACCTGCTATTATGTGGGCTGTATTCCTGTGGAACATCTGTGAGATGAGTAGGGTTAGGATTGATATTGCCTGACCAGGGAAAACTCTGGGCCCTACAGTAGTTGTAAAGTTTTCCCTGGTATGATTGATGTGAGGAACTTACGAAGGAGAAGTCTGGGGCGTTTTGGCAGAGCAGGCGAGGGAACACGGCCTGTCTCTGGACTCTCTCCTCCTCCTCAAACACGTTTCCGTACATGAAGCCATTTATCATGGTGGAGTGGGCGTGCACATCAATGTAAAACTCCAGACCTACCTTGTGTACGCCACAAACAAATACAGACAGACAGACAGATAAAGAGAAACATAGAGAAAGCAGTGGTGTCACAAATAGAGTGTAAACCTCCTGAATATACACCATTTACACATTTCATAGCCATTGCCATTTCCATCAAAATGTAAAGTTCTTGATTTGACTGAGACTCCTTGCCTACACTGTTTTCATATGCCCACAGCATGGATTCAACCGAGCACAAAACAAGTGGGAACAACAACAACCAAGCTGTGTCACACCAATGCTTTGGTTGGCTGTGGAGGGCAGCTTCCTGGGGTGGGCAGCGGGAAGTGGCGGCATGGGAGTGCCATCTGAAAGACGACTCTCAGAGGTGGCAGAGCAGCAGAGGAGAAAGCACAGAGGAGATGACACACCTCCCACAGCGACAGAGAGAGAGAGAGTGAGAGGGAGAGAGAGAGGGGAGGGGAGGTTAAGAATGATAGGATACAAGTCCTATTTTTATCCCCAGTAGAGCCCAGGGACAGAGCTAAAGAGAGGAGTGCTCAGGAGACAGTCTTGGTGGCCCCACACAGAGGAGATATGGAGACTGGCTGGGGGTGACCCCTCCAGATACAGCTGCACAACAATACAACAGTCCAGCCCACACACAATCAGGCTTTACTCAGACTACCAGGTACTGTAGCTGCACTCCTTCCAACACAGCAGGCGGAGGAGCTGAGAGGAATACACTATGAGAGCCAGCTGCCACACACTCAAGGACACACATACACACACACACACACATACCGCTACAGCGCACCTCAGATCACATCTGCGTCAGTACACACCTCTCATAATTAATTCTGGCTTTATTTCAGAAGTTTGGCTTTAAAAGACAGAGATAAAAGCGGTGCAATATGGCAATAGACATTCTTCTAGGGACAGTCTTGTGAAAATCTCCTCAGTTGACAAGGCTGCACAGCAGAGGTGACACAGTGGGGAATAAAAGTTCAGTTTCATGTTAGAGAATTGTAGAATGAAATTCCAGGCCAATCCCATGCTACTGTGGCCAGTGTTTAAAGCTCTCTCTCTCTCTCTCTAGCTGTGGACACGGTGAAGCAGGTGTAATGAGCCCTCTCTCACTCTCACTCCCCCTGACCCCTCATTCCCCAGCACAGCCCAGTACAGCCTCCTTTCACTCCATATTTCTTTCTTTCATTCTTTCTTCCCTCTCTCTCTCCTTCTCCTCTCATTACACATTCCAGAGCGTATCTCAGTTCCCGGGGGTCGTCAGGCGGTAGGGAGGGATGGAGAAGGAGAGGGAGAAAAGGAAAAGGAGGGGGGAGAGGGCGACTCGGTGCTTGAAATTCTGCTCACAGCCAAAGCAATTTCCTGGCAAGCGCGGTGCTGTCAGCTGCTCTGATGGCTGGCTGTGAAATATTGTGGCTGGGAGTGGGCCGGCAGCAGGCTCTGGCAGGCAGATCGATTGAGCCCGAGAGGAAGAGCGGGAAACAACAAAAAAGGGAAAAAGAAAGCAAAACACAGCCGCCATTAAGGCAGCTCCATCAGGCAGTTGAAGGAGTTCCCACTTCCCAGTGTCTGCTAGAGGCAGAAAGTCCTCTAATCGGCAACGCTCACCCAGGTAAAGGGAGGAGGGTGTGGAGGGTGTTGGGACTTCGGAACCACCCAGTGGGATTTTTTACACACACGTAAAATGACCCTTCTCCCAGTTAAAGTACAGCTCAAATGATGGAGTACTGCATGAAATGGCATCATTTTCTCTGGCCCCAAGCTTCTGCAACGATAAGTATAGCTTGGCTCGACTGCTTTGCTCTGTTAACAATGTAAATTAAGAATCAAAATAAAATGTTCGCACAGCATTGGGTCGCTTAAATGGCCACGCTCCAGCGGTTTACTCCAGAATTATACAAAAGATTCAAGCTGGGAAGCCAAAGTGAATCACCAACAGCATCTCCCAGTGTCCAAACAAGGAGTCACTCGATCCTAAGTGGTGATTCCCCTTAATATCTCAAGGACAATGGAAGTACAATGATACAGTGAAGTTCAAGCCAGCCCACAATGTCAACTGAGAGTTAGCGTAACAGTCTCCTAATGTGCTGTCAATCACAGGCAGACAGGACTGTGAGACTGGAGCAGTGATTGATTGTTTAATTACCAACCCACTTTGACCTAGAGAATTGTTCATTTGAAATTGTAATCAAGCAATTAGAGGCAATTAAGAAATGTAGAGAAGGAAAGTCAAAAGACAATCTGAGTGTAGAGGCTTTACAAATTAAATGTCTCAGAGAGGGAGAGCGAGAGAGGGAGAGCGAGAGAGGGAGAGCGAGAGAGGGAGAGCGAGAGAGGGAGAGAGAGAGAGAGCCCGGCTTGTTAGGTAGCAGCTCCCTACAACTCAATAGAAGGACTTGGACTCAACTTGATCTGAACTGGGGTTGCTCCAGTTTAGTTTAATGGGGAAGGTCAAATTAATTTTGTCAGACATGTACTTATCTGCTGCATATTAATTAGTCTGGGCCATAAACGGTTTGGCTTATTTTAACACAGATTTTGGGGGGGCTGATTTAAGCAGGATTACAGACTAAAGGCAGATTCTCTCACAAAGCCCTTAGCATCAGCAATACCTCTAGAAGAAACCCTAGCTAGGTTCAGTGGAATTTACTGCATCAAACGTTTCCTCTATGCTAACAGTATTAACATATAGCTGGTACTCCATGTTTATACATTTAGAATAAAACCTATAAGTATCCCTGTATGACTGGGGAGCAGAGTTATGAGTGATACAGTGCATTCGGTGCGGTGGGTGGGTCCCAGTGGGATACAGAGAGAGAACAGACGTGGCAGCGCTCAATCCTGTAAGCCCCTCATTCTCTCTCTGCCACAGACTGATTGATGGACGTATTTGTTCCTTTTTAACACAGAGGTGACTTGTAATCAAGCTGAACGGGCACTCAGACAGCACTCTGCAACAGGGCTGTTAATGCTTCGTAAGCAGCTGCATCTGTCTGGAAGCCCTGTGTGCCAGGAAAGTCTGTTACTCCATCTATCCACCTCCCAACCTCTCACACACCCTGGGTCTGTTTGGTGGATCTATGCCCCCATTGTGTCACCAAAGCATCTTTAGTACAAACAGCACGAAACTAGAGACACCCCAAATGGCTTCCTCTGCGGTGCCATTTTCTTGTTCTTTGCCTGTGAGAGCCAGACAGTTCTGCTTCAAACTGGAATAGGCGGTTGAGGAATTGAAAAGGGGGATGATGGCGACAAATTGGCCGTAAATCTCTGAAATGGATAAGAAATGGGCCGATGACACTAGAGGACATCTCAACAGACAGACGAAAATAGCATTGTCCCCAAGCGCCCTGAACACAGCAGACAAAGACTCCCCATAGGAAAAAGGAAAAGAAAGTAGAGCCAGGAGGAGGAGGGGGGGTTCAAGGTGCAATTTTCATCTAGCATGCATGACAGGACCAAATACATTTGTTTCAGACATACAATTAATTTTGTAATATTAAAAAGGTCAGAAATGAACCATGGCAATACTGGCCCTTTTGTCATCCTTAACAAATTATCCAAAATGGCGCTATCAGATTGATGGGGATATATTCACTATGATGAATGTTCTGAGAAATCAGCCAATCAAAAATAATGATTATTCTCCTTTGATAAATGGGCTGGGAAAGCATTGCATTAGTTAGGAGATGGGTCCATTTGTTTCTTCACTCTTCACAGATATATTTTCTTGCATCACTGACTCGATGAAATTTTTGCTTTTGACCAATGCTCAGCTGCGGATGTGAAATTACAGGATTTTATACAACTGTTCATATGTCCTTACATTCAGATGGTTTCAGAGCTAATACGGATGTAAGGTGACAGCTTTGCTAAGAAGCAATTCAAATCTGTATGTAATGAAAATAAATCTTTGTCAATCAAGCTTAGATAAATTGCTTTTTAGAGATGATCAAAAAAGGAGGGATCTTTCTCTAATGAAACAGAGATACAATTATACATTTTCCAAAATAAAAAACAAGACTTCTATATTACTAAAAGGGATTAAATAAATGCTGTTGCAGTCTGACTGTCACTGAGCCCTTTCCTAAAGCTAGAGAAATGGCTTCGGTTTGACATTCTTCAAGAGTCAAATGGCCAGTGACAGCTTGGAATCATCTGCGTCTGCTACCATCTGCCAGCTAGAGGGAAGCGGACAAATAAAGAGTAGCATGTTAGCCCGGCACTGATCTCCTCCTGTTGTCCTCAGACCGTGGCCTTGTAGCCTCATTAGTGGATATGCACAGTGTGAGACAGCAGTGGATGGAGGGCCAGGCCCCTGGCCATAGAACTGGCACTGGGACTGGCATGTGGGAGCCCCAAATCTGAGTGCTGTGTCTGATGTGATTAGCTTGAGAGAGGCGGCCCAGGCCTCTCCTCTGACAGGGCCAGTCGGCCACAGCTAGGGCAGGGGATGGGTTAGGAGAGAGTGGGGCTGATGTGATGTGGGCACACGGTCCTAGTTGGGATTGTACTGTATGGATGGAGTGCTGAGGGTGCTGGGGGGTTAAGACACTGTGAGGTGGTGAAGGGGTGGAGAGCTTAATGAGAGTTCTCCTTCAGGCCACTGGATCTGCCAGTGGAATCATAATTACACATGTGGGTAGCAGGCAGGCAGAGGCTCTCTCTCACAGCCCGTGGCTCTGCACTGAGCTACATGTGCATGTTCTCTATTGGAGTTAGAGTGCATTGGAGTGAGACACTACCGGTTAAAAGTTTTAGAACACCTAGTCATAGTCAAGGGTCTTTCTTTATTTTTACTATTTTCTACAATGTATAATAATAGTGAAGTCATCAAAACTATGAAATAACACATATGGACTCATGTAGTAACCCAAAAAGTGTTAAACAAATCAAAATATTTGTTATAGTTGAGATTCTCAAATAGCCACCCTTTGCCTTGATGACAGCTATGCGCACTCTTGGCATTCTCTCAACCAGCTTCACCTGGAATGCTTTTCCAAAAGTCTTGAAGGTGCTCCCACATATGGTGAGCACTTGTTGGCTGCTTTTCCTTCACTCTGCGGTCCGACTCATCCCAAAACATCTCAATTAGTTTGAGGTCGGGATTGTTGAGGCCAGGTCATCTGATGCAGGCCTCAATCATTCTCCGTTTTGGTAAAATAGCCCGTACACAGCCTGGAGGTATGTTGGGTCATTGTCCTGTTGAAAAACAAATGATAGTCCAACTAAGCCCAAACCAGATGGGATGGCGTATCACTGCAGAATGCTGTTCTAGCCATGTTGGTTAAGAGTGGCTTGAATTCTAAATAAATCACAGACAGTGTCACCAGCAAAGCACCCCCACACCATAATTCCTCCTCCATGCTTTACGGTGGGAAATACACATGCGGAGATCATCCGTTTACCCACACCGTGTTTCACAAAGACACTGTGGCTGGAACCAAACATTTCCAATTTGGACTCCAGACCAAAGGACATATTTCCACCAGTCTAATGTCCATTGCTCATGTTTCTTTGCCCAAGAAAGTCTCTTCTTATTATTGGTGTCCTTTAGTAGTGGTTTCCTTGCAGCAATTCAACCATGAAGGCCTGATTCACCAGTCTCCTCTGAACAGTTGATGTTGAGATGTATCTGTTACTTGAACTTTGTGAAGCATTTATTTATTTCTGAGGCTGGTAACTCTAATGAACTTATCCTCTGCAGCAGAGGTAACTCTGGTTCTTCCTTTCCTGTGGCGGTCCTCATGAGAGCCAGTTTCATCATAGCGCTTGATGGTTTTTGCGACTGCACTTTTTTGCTTACTGCATGATTCCATATGTCTTATTTCATAGATCTGATGTCTTCACTATTATTCTACAATGTAGAAAATAGACATACTAAAGAAAAGCCCTTGAATGAGTAGGTGTTCTAAAACTTTTGACCAGTAGTGTATGTGTGTGAGTATGAGAGTGAATGCAAATGGTGCTGTGTGTTTGTGTCAGAGAAAGAGTCCGAGAGTCAGAGAGAGAGAGAGAGAGAGAGAGAGAGAGAGAGAGAGAGAGAGAGAGAGAGAGAGAGAGAGAGAGAGAGAGAGAGAGAGAGAGAGAGAGAGAGTACCTACAGCATGTACTTGTGTGTTTGGATGTGAGTGTGTGTATGTAGTTTGCAGAAGTGTGAGGGACATGAGTGGATCACTCTGCCATGAAGGAGCCCATCGATCAGCGTGTCAGTGCTAGGGGAAAAGGTTAAACTGAGGGGCGCGCCCCTTTGCTCAGCAGAACGCCCTGGTCTTATCAGGATTAGAAAGTGTAAGAAAGGGCAGACGATTCCCAGGACAGACTCTGACCTTCAGTAATCTAACAACCTGCGTTTCCACTTATAATTAACATGAAGGAAAAAAAAACCACAAGGGCCCGGTCCTCTAAGAAAGAAAGTGCAAGCTGAATATAGAGTACACAACAGACACCGGCACCTCAGTACTATCTAATGTTCCAGAGACCTACAGTACACGTTACAGAGAGCTGCTGAGTATCAATCCCAAAGCACCTTTCTTTAGTTCCACAGGAGTGAACTAAGCACTAAACTGGAAATAGAGTTCAGAACAGAGTTCAAACCTCAACTCAGGTGTTTCAAATACTGAGTGTATAAAACATTAAGAACCTTCCTAATATTGAGTTGCACCCCCTTTTTTGCCCTCAGAACAGCCTCAATTCGTCAGGGCATGGACTCTACAAGGTGTCAAAAGCGTTCTACAGGGATGCTGGCCCATGTTGACTCCAATGTTTCCCACAGTTGTGTCAAGTTGGCTGAATGTCCTTTGGGTGGTGCACCGTTCTTTATACACATGGGAAAACGTTAAGAGTGAAAAACCCAGCATCGTTGCAGTTCTTGACACAAACCGGTATGCCTGGCACCTACTACCATACCTCATTCAAAGATACTTAAATCTTTTGTCCTATTCACCCTCAATGGCACACATACACAATCCATGTCTCAATTGTCTCAAGGCTTAAAAATCCTTCTTTAATCGTCTCCTCCCCTTCATCTACACTGATTGAAGTGGATTTAACAAGTGACATAAATAAGGGATCATTGGATTCACCTGGTCAATCTATGTCATGGAAAGAGTGGGTGTTCTTAATGTTTTGTCCACCCAGTGTAGCACTAGGATCTCTGTGGAATTTCAGCCCATTCTTGACTCTGAAAAGGTTGTATGTTGTGTGCTTCAGGGTGAAGAATGCACAGCCCATACTACTGTATAAAGTGTGTAATACAGATGTTAGAAGCAGGTTGGAGATTGGGACTCACTGCGTCTTGGCTGAGCTGGACAATGAGCTGTTTGACGGCGTGGAGGGTGGGGTGGATCCAGGGGGACGGCTCCTGCCAGTGACGGTTCAGGTCAAAACCCATAAGAGAGCACCTGGAAATGACCATACACACATGAGTTGAATATTTTCAGATACCTACAACACTAATTCATTCAATCAGAAATCAATTTTTTCTTTCAGATTTTCACTAAACAGTCAATTAGCTGTAAATACCTGATTGTTCTACAAGAATCAATCTGCACATACACTACATGGCCAGAAGTATATGGACATCCCTTCAAATGAGTGGATTTGGCTATTTCAGCCACACCCATTGCTGACAGGTAGATAAAATCCAGCACATAGCCATGCAATCTCCATAGACAAACATAGGCAGTAGAATTGCCCGTACTGAAGTGCTCTGTGACTTTCAACATGGCACCGTCATACGATGCCACCTTTCCAACAAGTCAGTTTGTAATATTTCTGCCCTGCTAGAGCTGGAAGCGACGTCAGCACAATAACTGTTTGTCGGGAGCTTCGTGAAATGGGTTTCCATGACCGAGCAACAGCACACAAGCCTAAGATCACCATGCGCAATGCCAAGCGTCGGCTGGAGCGATGTAAAGCTCGCCGCCATTGGACTCTGGAACAGTGGGAACGCGTTCTCTGGAGTGATGAATCGCGCTTCACCATCTGGCAATCCAGATCCAGATGGACTAATTTCGGTTTGGCGGATGCCATGAGAACGCTACCTGTACCAAAGCATAGTGCCAATTGTAAAGTTTGGTGGAGGAAGAATAAGGGTCTGGGGCTGTTTTTCATGGTTCGTGCTGGGCCCCTTAGTTTCAGTGAAGGGAAATCGTAACGATACAGCATACAATTACATTCTAGACGATTCTGTGCTTCCAACTTCGTGGCAACAGTTTGGGGAAGGCCCTTTCCTGTTTCAGCATGACAATGCCCCCATACACAAAGCGAGGTCCATACAGAAATGGTTTGTCAAGATCGATGTGGAAGAACTTACATTAGGGCTTCAGAGTGGGACAGTGGTCTAAGGCACTGGTTCGATTCCAGGCTGTATCACATCTGGTCGTGATTGGGAGTCCCATAGGGCGGAGCACAATTGGCCCAGCGTCACCCGGGTTTGGTCGGGGTAGGCTGTCTCTCTGTCACATGCGAAGGGTATTTTAAACTAGATCTACATGCAGTTGTTACAACAACAAGAAAATAGCTTCAAGTGTTTTGTCCAAATACTGGTGGATTCTACTAATAAAATAATGGATGACCTGACCAGAGAGGTCCAGGACCTGAAGAACAGTTTGCAGTTCTCCCAGGGTCAGCTCGATGAGTTGAAACAGGAGAACGGCAAGATGATAGCAATCTGTAAGTCATTGAGAGAGGACATCAGTTCTGTGTGTGAATCCATGCTAACAATGATAGATAAATCAGTCTCGAGGGACAATCAAGGCGGAACAACATGGTTGTGGACGGAATTGCAGAATCTGCACATGAGACCTGGATGGATTCTGAGGACAAAATGATCTCTGAGAAATTGAAGATGGACCACAGGACGATTGAGGTGGAGTGTGCCCACAGGACTGGTAAAACTACCACCGGCACAGGTGATAGGCCCAGGCCGATAGTGGTCAAGTTCCTGAGGTTCAAGGACAAGGTAGCTGTTCTGGAAAGAGCCAAGAACTTGAGAGGTGTCACGTCTGCTCCCGCTCTTCCCCCCCCCCTGGCGCTTGAGGGCGCCAGAATGCCTTGCATCACTCACTCCTGCCATCCATCACGTACACCTGCCTTTCCTCGTCACGCGCATCAGCGTTATTGGACTCACCTGGACTCTCTTATCACCTGTTCATTTTCTCCCCTATATGTGTCAGTTCCCCAGCTCTGTTCCCCGCTTCTGCATTGATTGTTTTCTGTTTGCTAACGCTGTTTATGTCTCGTTCCATGTCCGTTATTTATTAAATGTTACTCCCCGTACCTGCTTCGTCTCTCCAGCGTCATCATTGTGACAGAATGCAGAAGCCATCACACGAAGCATCAGGGAGTACTGGCGTTCTGGTTGGTTTAGTGGCATCGGCTCTGGGTCACCACCGATGGAACCGGGGGTGCCTAGCCTGCTCGTCGGGCTTCCACGCCCTAGCAGGCTCGAGAAGTGTCCTTGCCCCGGTTGGCTCGGATGGCGCCCATCCCACGTCGGGCCTCAGCTGGATCGTCAGTTCTTGTCTGCCCAGCCGGTCCAGGAGTTTTTTGTTTGTTTGTTTTTTGTTTTGTCGGTGACGTCGGGGGTGGATTCTGCCGCCGATGGAACCGGGGGTGCCTAAGCCAGCCCGTCGAGCTTTCATGCCCTGGCTGGCTCGAGAGGTTTCATTGCCTCGGTTGGCTCGGTGGCTTCCCATCCCACGTCACACTTCACCGGATCATCGGGTTTCCTCAGCGGGATCGACAGGCGTCTTGACTCAGCCGGATCGTCAGGCTCCCATGCCTCAGCCGGCTCGCCAGGCTCTCACGCTCCTGCCGGTTCGTCGGGCTTCCACGCCTCAACCGGCTTGCCCAGCGCCCATGTCTCGGCCGGTTCGCCCAGGTGGGACGCCGGGTGGCGCCCCTAGAGGGGGGGTACTGTCACGTCTGCTCCCGCTCTTCCCCCCCCCCCTGGCGCTTGAGGGCGCCAGAATGCCTTGCATCACTCACTCCTGCCATCCATCACGTACACCTGCCTTTCCTCGTCACGCGCATCAGCGTTATTGAACTCACCTGGACTCTCTTATCACCTGTTCATTTTCTCCCCTATATGTGTCAGTTCCCCAGCTCTGTTCCCCGCTTCTGCATTGATTGTTTTCTGTTTGCTAACGCTGTTCATGTCTCGTTCCATGTCCGTTATTTATTAAATGTTACTCCCCGTACCTGCTTCGTCTCTCCAGCGTCATCATTGTGACAAGAGGAACGTATATCTTCCTTAACCAGGACTATCCTGAAACTGTGCGCCAGAAGAGGAAAGAACTGATCCCAGCCATGAAAGCTGCCAGAGTGCGTGGGGACATTGATTACATCCGCTATGACAGGCTCACTGTCCACCCTCCCTCCCAGAAGCCTGGAAGGGATGACAGAGCCAAGCCTATGTGTTTGTAGCTTCAACCCCGCATCTCACACACACACACACACACACACACACACACACACACACACACACACACACACACACACACACACACACACACACACACACACACACACACACACACACACACACACACACACACACACACACACACACACACAAATTGATTAATGGACTGCTGAATGTATATATTTTTCTCTTGCTTTGTTGGCTCTTTTCAGTGTTCAGTCTATCTCTGATAAGCTACCCAGGAAAGGGCTGAAAATAGACCATATTAATATATGTAGCCTTAGAAATAAGGTTCATGAAATCAATAACTTGCTAACATCAGATAACGTTCATATATTAGCCATTTCTGAGACTCACTTAGATAATTTATTTAATGATACATCAGTAGCAATACAAGGATATAACATCTATAGAAGAGACAGAAATGCTTATGGGGGAGGTGTTGCTGTATATATTCAGAGCCATATCCCTGTAATGCTTAGAGAAGATCTTATGTCAACTGTTATTGAAGTGTTGTGGTTGCAGGTTCACTTGGCACATCTAAAGCCTTTTCTTTTGGGGTGTTGCTATAGACCATCACGTGCTAACAGTCAGTATCTAAATACTATGTGTGAAATTCTTGATAGTGTATGTGATGTAAACAGAGAGGTCTACTTTCTTTGGGACCTGAATATTGATGGGTTTTCGTAAAGCTATCCGCTCAAGAGGAAGCTTCTTGCTGTAACCAGTGCCTGTAATCTGGTTCAAGTTATTAATCAACCTACCAAGGTGTTTACAAACACTACAGGAACAAGATCATCCACATGTATCGATCATATTTTTACTAATACTGTAGAACTTTGTTCTAAAGCTGTATCCGCACCCATTGGATGCAGTGATCACAGTATAGTGGCTATATCCAGGAAGGCCAAAGTTCCAACAGCTGGGCCTAAAATAGTGTATAAGAGATCATACAAAAGATTTGCTGTGACTCTTATGTGGATGATGTTAAAAATATTTGTTGGTCTGATGTGATTAATGAGGAGCATACAGATGCTGCACTTGATGAATTTATGAAATTGCTTCTTCCAATTATTGATAAACATGCACCTGTCAAGAAACTGACTGCTAGAACTGTTAAGGCTCCATGGATTGATGAGGAATTGAAAAACTGTATGGTTGAAAGAGATGGGGCAAAAGGAGTGGCTAATAAGTTGGCTTGCTGCACATCTGACTGGCCTCTCTCCACTGGGATTCTCTGCCTCTAACCCTATTACAGGGGCTGAGTCACTGGCTTACTGGTGCTCTTTCATGCCGTCCCTAGGAGGGGTGCGTCACTTGAGTGGGTTGAGTTACTGACGTGATCTTCCTGTCTGGGTTGGCGCCCCCCCTTGGTTTGTGCTGTGGTGGAGATCTTTGTGGGCTGTACTCGGCCTTGTCTCAGGATGGTAAGTTGGTGGTTGAAGATATCCCTCTAGTGGTGTGGGGGCTGTGCTTTGGCAAAGTGGGTGGGGTTATATCCTTCCTGTTTGGCCCTGTCCGGGGGTATCATTGGATGGGGCCACAGTGTCTCCTGACCCCTCCTGTCTCAGCCTCCAGTATTTATGCTGCAGCAGTTTATGTGTCGGGGGGCTAGGGTCAGTTGGTTATATATGGAGTACTTCTGCTGTCTTATCCGGTGTCCTGTGAGAATTTAAGTATGCTCTCTCTAATTCTCCCCTTCTCTCTCTCTTTCTTTCTCTCTCTCGGAGGACCTGAGCCCTAGGACCATGCGTCAGGACTACCGGGCATGATGACTCCTTGCTGTCCCCAGTCCACCTGGCCTTGCTGCTGTTCCAGTTTCAACTGTTCTGCCTGCGGCTATGGAACCCTGACCTGTCCACCGGACGTGCTACCTGTCCCAGACCTGCTTTTTTCAACTCTCTAGAGACCGCAGGAGCGGTAGAGATACTCTTAATGATCGGCTATGAAAAGCCAACTGACATTTACTCCTGATTATTATTTGACCATGCTGGTCATTTATGAACATTTGAACATCTTGGCCATGTTCTGTTATAATCTCCACCCAGCACAGCCAGAAGAGGACTGGCCACCCCTCATAGCCTGGTTCCTCTCTAGGTTTCTTCCTAGGTTTTGGCCTTTCTAGGGAGTTTTTCCTAGCCGCCGTGCTTCTACACCTGCATTGCTTGCTGTTTGGGGTTTTAGGCTGGGTTTCTGTACAGCACTTCGAGATATTAGCTGATGTACGAAGGGCTATATAAATAAACTTGATTTGATTTGACTTGATTTGCTTACTTACTGCAAATTGAGAAATTATGTGACTAAACTCAACAAAAAGAAGAATACATTTTATTATGAAGCCAAGATCAATTAAATCACTTTTTGAGGACTTTAAAGGAAATTATGGGCAGAAAGACAAATTCATCTCCATCTTTTATCGAACCAGATGGCTTATTCATCACAAAACCATTTGATATGGCCAATTATTTGAATGATTATTTAATTGGCAAAGTGGGATAACTTAGGCAGGAAATGCCAACAACGAACAGTGAACAATTGTATTCATGCATAAAAAAACAAATGATGAAAGAAAAGCATTGCAAGTTTGAATTTTGTAAAGTTAGTGTGGGAGAGGTGGAAAAATTATTGTTATCGATAAATAATGATAAACCTCCTGGCATTGACAACTTAGATGGAAAGCTACTGAGGATGGTAGCTGACTCTATAGCCACCCCTGTCTGTCATATTTTTAATCTGAGCCTAGAGGAAAGTCTTTGTCTTCAGGCCTGGAGGGAAGCCAAAGTAATTCCGCTACCCGAGAGTGGTAAAGCGGCCTTTACTGATTCTAACAGCAGACCTATAAGCTTGCTGCCAGTTCTTAGCAAACTGTTGGAAATAAATGTGTTTGACCAAATACAATGCGATTTCTCTGTAAACAAGATAACAACAGACTTTAAGCATGCTTATAGAGAAGGGCACTCAACATGTACTGCACTGACACAAATTACTGATGATTGGTTGAAATAAATTGATAATAAGAAGATTGTGGGAGATGTACTGTTAGATTTCAGTGGAGCCTTTGCTATCATTGACCATAACCTGTTTTTGAAAAAACGGATGTGCTATGGCTTTTCAACCTCTGCCATATCGTGGATTTAGATCTATCTATCTATCTATCTATCTATCTATCTATCTATCTATCTATCTATCTATCTATCTATCTATCTATCTATCTATCTAATAGAACAAAGGGTTTTCTTTAATGGAAGCTTCTCTAATGTCAAACATATAAAGTGTGGTGTACCTCAGGGCAGCTCTTTAGGCCCTCTACTCTTCTATTTTTACCAATGACCTGCCACCGGCATTAAACAAAGCATGTGTTTCCATGTATGCTGATGATTCAACCATATACGCATCAGCAACCACAGCTAATGAAGTCACTGAAACCCTTAACAAAGAGTTGCAGTCTGTTTTGGAATGGGTGGCCAGTAATAAACTGGTCCTGAGCATCTCTAAAACTAGGAGCATTGTATTTGGTACAAATCATTCCTTAAGTGCTAGACCTCAGCGGAATCTGGTAAGGAATGGTGTGTTTGTTGAACAAGTTGAGGAGACTAAATTACTTGGCGTTGCCTTAGATTGTAAACTGTCATGGTCAAAACATATAGATTCAGTGGTTGCAAAGATGGGGAGAGGTCTAGCCGTAATAAAGAGAAGCTCTGCATTTTTGACACCACACTCCAAAAAGCAAGTTCTGCAGGCTCTAGTTTGTATAAACTTGATTATTGTCCAGTCATGTGGTCCAGTGCTGCAAGGAAAGACCTAGTTAAACTGCAGCTGACCCAGAACAGAGAGGCACGTTTTGCTCTTAATTGTAATCAGAGGGCTGATATAAATACTATGCACACAAACATATACAGTTGGCATTGCTGTTATTATTTTAGTTGTCCTTGATGTCCTTTGTTTAAAATGTATTCTTTTGTTTAATTATTTCTTTTTTGCATTGTTGTTTGCTGTTTTCTTCTGTCTTTTTCTTTTTTCTCTTTAGTTCATTCTCTTGGTTGTTGGTGCATTGGGGGGTTCTTGGGGGTGGGGAATGGAATTAATTGAACATTTTATTTAAAAATGTTCTTCTTGGGGGGGGACTGTGGGAGGGGTCTCAAATGGTTGAGGGACAGCTATTGGGGAACTGTGGGGGGGATCTTGGAGGGTTCAGGTTCATGTTTTTTGGCCTGGTGGTAGATTTGTCAACGTGCCCTTGAGCAGGGCATTGACCCGAGATGCTTCTGTGTGTCTCTCTGAATGGGAATCTGTTGGATGACTGGTATGATGTAGTTGGTGAGCGGCTTCACTGCAAGTACTGTATATTGTATGTTTCAGATATTCAATAAATTTATTTTAAAAAATGTAAAAAATACTACGCATGCCAGTCTCTCTTGGCTAAGAGTTGAGGAGCGACTGACTGCATCACTTTTTCTTTTTATAAGAAATATTAATGTGTTGAAAATCCCAAATTGTTTGCATAGTCAACTTACACACAGCTCTGACACACACACTTATTCCATCAGACATGCCACCAGGGGTCTTTTCACAGTCCCCAGAACAAATTCAAGAAAACGTACAGTATTATATAGAGTCCTTATTGCATGGAACTTCCTTCCATCTCATATTGCTCAAATAAACAGAAAACCTGGTTTCAAAATACAGATAAAGCAACACCTTGCGGCACAATGCCTCTCCCCTATTTGACCTAGATAGTTTGTGTGTATGCATTGATATGTAGGCTACATGTGCCTTTTAAAAAATGTATGTTGTTCTGTCCTTGAGCTGTTCTTGTCTATTGATCTGTATTATGCCATTCTGTATTATGTTTCATGTTATGTGTGGACCCCAGGAAGAGTAGCTGCTGCTTTTGCAACAGCTAATGAGGATCCTAATAAAATACCAATACCAAAAAAAACACCTTTGGGATGAATTGGAACGCCGACTGAGCCAGGCCTAATCGCCCAACATCAGTGCCAGACCTCACTGATGGTCTTGTGGCTGAATGGAAGCAAGTCCCCACAGCAATGTTCCAACATCTAGTGGAAAGCCTTCCCAGGAGAGTGGAGGCTGTTATAGCAGCAAAGGGGAAACCAACTCCATTTTATTTTTTTGCCCATGATTTTGGAAGAGATGTTCGACAGCAGTAGTCCACATACCTTTGGCCATGTAGTGGAGCTAATTATTGGACTCCAATCAAAGAGCAGCTAATGCCAGGACCTCTAGTCAGAGGAAGAAAGGACTCTGGGATATTCAGCTGCTGCTGCTCAGTATCCATGTCTTTCAAGGGGACCTGTGTCTGTGTGTCAATGTCACTGTGCATGCCTGAGATAGTAATCTGTGGTCAGCAGCGATTGATTCTGTTCCCTGCACGCATCTGTTCGATCCCCCTCCAGATGCTGTGCTGAGCCCACAGAAAGGCCAATTAGGCCTCACTGGTAGGGGCAGAAAGAGACGCTCTAATTGACATCATATTAATATGGAGCCAATAATAATAACAATAATACATGGGACTTATACAGTGCTTTCAAGAACCCAAAGTCGCTTTACAATTGTAGAAATGAAAACAAAAGCAAAAAAACAGCAGTCAAAATAAAATTTCAAACTAAACAAAAACATGAATAAAGAGAGGAGTGGGCTGAAAGAAGAGAAAGAGTGTGATGTATCAGTGTATGGGGAGGGGAGGGCTCGGTAGTTCAACCCAGTTCAGTATGGTGAAGAGAGGAGTGTCTTAGTAGTGTATTTCTTTGCTTGCATGTGTGTGTGTGTGTGTGTGTGTGGGGGGGGGGGTCTTGTAATCATTGCATTGGGAGACAGGAAGCCAGTGGAGTTCACGGATGACAGGGGTGATGTGGTGCCTGGACGTAGTGTGGGTGAGGAGTCATCTTCTATTTCTCCCTCTGCCTCCAAAGCGCCATCCCTGGAATATGAACTGCTGGCGTTCCTATTCTGCTGTCTCTTCTCCTCCGTTGACAGTTCAACTCAATGTAATTGCTGCAGTAGTCCAGGCTGTTGCAGGTACTCTAAATCAAATCACCTCTTATTCCCCACTGCTAGTTCTCAATCCAATCATGCGTGCAAAGACACACACACACACACACACCATTCAGCCAGGCCGACCGCATTATTTTCCAGAGTTGATGAAAACAGCCTTTAAAACGGAACGATTAGCAACAAGATGTGTCTAACCTCATCATTGCCAGAGAGCACACTTGATCTACAATTGATAAACTCAGCGCAGTGGGGGGGAGCGGCCACTAGATGGCAGCCACAAACACATGTTCAGTGGAAGCACTATCATCTCAGTGCATTTGTATTCCTCAAGTCCACCCCATTAAGTAAAAGGCAATTATGGAGAGGGAGGTGGAAACGATGCCCATGGAGCCTGTGTCTCAACGCTAAACAAAGGATGGAGTGTATGGCCTCAGAAAACACACACAACTCAGCATAGGAGACACAGTACTGCAAGAGCATACATTTGGCACAGGCAAGATATATCTTACGCAAGAATAGAGACAGAAAGATGTGTGTGTGTGTGTGTGTGTGTGTGTGTGTCTTTGCGCGCATGATTGGATTGAGAACTAGCAGTGGGGAATAAGAGGTGATTTGATTTAGAGTACCTGCAACAGCCTGGACTACTGCAGCAATTACATTGAGTTGAACTGTCAACGGAGGAGAAGAGACAGCAGAATAGGAACGCCAGCAGTTCATATTCCAGGGATGGCGCTTTGGAGGCAGAGGGAGAAATAGAAGATGAGAGGGCCGGCAGCCCAGCCTGCTATTCCCACACATGCATCTAGCGGCCCATAAATCATCTGGTAGGGGACCTCCACAGTGGGCGTTACCAAACACATCATCACAGCATCTCTCTTTAGCACTAGCAATGTGCTGCAGTCTAGTCAGAAATCTCTAGCGGAATCCATCAAAAGTACAACTTTTCAGTAGACCTCAAGCAACAGGATGGAAATTATTACAACTGAACTGCTCTTTTTGTCCATGAAGAAAGGGGAATTTTATATATTGATGGTTGAGCTTACCTGTAGTTGCCTAAGTAGACCCCGTCAGGGTTGAGCATGGGTACAATCTTAAAGATCACATGGTCACGCAGGATTACGGCTACAGGGTGCTGGCTGACCAGGAAGTCAATCACTCCTAAAGCAACACAAAGGACACTATTAAGCCCTCCAGATTCGCTCTACTGTATGGCTGGAGAGAATCACGCTCAAAGCTATTCTATTTCATTCACACAAATATGCACACACATCCTCACACACACTCCCAGTAAAATTGACTTGAAAAGAAAACCCAAGGCCCCAGTTAATTGAGTTTTGAGAAACAAAAAGAGAAGGACAAAAGGGGAGCATTATAAAAATCAGAGGGGAAACCTGAGACATCCCTCCAAAATCGATACAAATTGAATAGAGCTGACAGTGGGATAAAAACAGACAGCGCAGAGGACCTGATTAGCCCACAGGGCCTCAAACACTGAGTGAGGGAGATAACGCTGTCTGCTACAGATGAGACACAGAGACAGCCAACGAGAGAGAGAGGGAGATTGAAAAAGAGAGCGAGACAGAGAGAGATAGCATTGAGACATGTAAACAGTGCCGGCCACAGAAAAGCCCTCCACAGCCCTGGACTGAAGAAGGATAATTGACAGGTAAATAAGAAGCAGAGAGGGCCGACAACCAGCACTGTGTACCCCTCCCTGCCTCCCTCCCTCCCTCCTACTCCAGCCGCCCGCCCCACTCTGTCCTGCTCGTTACCACTAATGGAGGCATAACAAGCTCTCTAATTGAGTCAATGTGGCAGGCAGGAGGAGAGAAGGAGCGTGGGATACAGGTACAGGCCACAGAGTGTGCCGTCTAATTGCTCGGACTTCCTGAAATGATTTCATGCACATCTGCGTGTCGGAGCAGGGGTTGGTCCTAAGTGGAGCTCAAAGTCACATTGAGCTAAGTGCACTGTCTGCTCTCAGAGTTATGTGGTGACCAAACACTACGACACCAACTGGGAGTTTTTCCACTGTTTCTTACACTCGATTTTCAACAATGGGAAAGTAAAGAAGACCCAAGACAAGACTGTATTAACTGTAACTCACTCTTTCTGCACTTCAGATGTCCTTTATGTTGAGGAGAGAAACCCTCCAGGAGTTCAGTTATTTGTCAATGAAACAAGTTTTTCTCACCTGAAGAGCCTATCTTAATGAAAGCCTGAAAAATGGCAGACATGTTAAGGGAGGTATGAGTGGAAGCCAAGGCTCTTTTTGAATCATCTGCTTCTTTTTCCACTTATTTCCCTGTAATTCTATGAGAACTTGATAAACTGCGTGCGAGATGCTCCACCTGGGCTGTGTGTGTGTGTGTCTTTGTGTTTGTGTGTGTGTGCGCATGTGCATGCGAATGCTTATTAGGGAGGTGTATAGAGCAGAGAGAGACCTACCTTTACAGATGCATGGAGACAGAGACCTACCTTGACAGACGGGTGGAGACAGAGACCTACCTTTACAGATGGGGTGGAGACAGAGATCGACCTTGACAGACGGGTGGAGACAGAGACCTACCTTTACAGAAGGGTGGAGATAGAGACCGACCTTGACAGATAGGTGGAGACAGAGACCTACCTTTACAGATGGATGGAGATAGAGCTCGACCTTGACAGATGGGTGGAGACAGAGACCTACTTTTACAGAAGGGTGGAGATAGAGACTGGCCTTGACAGATAGGTGGAGACAGAGACCTACCTTTACAGATGGATGGAGATAGAGACCGACCTTGACAGATGGGTGGAGACAGAGACCTACTTTTACAGATGGGTGGAGATAGACACCGACCTTGACAGATAGGTGGAGACAGAGACCTACCTTTACAGATGGATGGAGATAGAGACCGACCTTGACAGACGGGTGGAGACAGAGACCTACCTTTACAGAAGGGTGGAGATAGAGACCGACCTTGACAGATAGGTGGAGACAGAGACCTACTTTTACAGATGGGTGGAGACAGAGACCTACCTTTACAGATGGGTGGAGATAGAGACCGACCTTGACAGATGGGTGGAGACAGAGACCTACTTTTACAGATGGGTGGAGACAGAGACCTACCTTTACAGATGGGTGGAGATAGAGACCGACCTTGACAGATGGGTGGAGACAGAGACCTACCTTTACAGATGGGTGGAGACAGAGACATACCTTTACAGATGGGTGGAGACAGAGACCTACCTTTACAGATGGGTGGAGATAGAGACATACCTTGCCAGATGGGTGGAGACAGAGACATACCTTGCCAGATGGGTGGAGACAGAGACCTACCTTTACAGATGGGTGGAGATAGAGACCTACCTTTACAGATGGGTGGAGACAGAGACCTACCTTTACAGATGGGTGGAGATAGAGACATACCTTGCCAGATGGGTGGAGACAGAGACATACCTTTACAGATGGGTGGAGATAGAGACCTACCTTTACAGATGGGTGGAGACAGAGACCTACCTTTACAGATGGGTGGAGATAGAGACATACCTTGCCAGATGGGTGGAGACAGAGACATACCTTTACAGATGGGTGGAGACAGAGATCTACCTTTACAGATGGGTGGAGATAGAGACATACCTTGCCAGATGGGTGGAGACAGAGACCTACCTTTACAGATGGGTGGAGATAGAGACATACCTTTACAGAAGGGTGGAGACAGAGACATACCTTTACAGATGGGTGGAGATAGAGACATACCTTGCCAGATGGGTGGAGACAGAGACCTACCTTTACAGATGGGTGGAGACAGAGACCTACCTTTACAGATGGGTGGAGATAGAGACATACCTTGCCAGATGGGTGGAGACAGAGACATACCTTTACAGATGGGTGGAGACAGAGACCTACCTTTACAGATGGGTGGAGATAGAGACATACCTTGCCAGATGGGTGGAGACAGAGACATACCTTGCCAGATGGGTGGAGACAGAGACATACCTTGCCAGATGGGTGGAGACAGAGACATACCTTGACAGACGGGTGAAGACAGAGACATACCTTGACAGACGGGTGAAGACAGAGACATACCTTGCCAGATGGGTGGAGACAGAGACATACCTTGCCAGATGGGTGGAGATAGAGACATACCTTGCCAGATGGGTGGAGACAGAGACATACCTTGACAGACGGGTGAAGACAGAGACATACAATGACAGACGGGTGAAGACAGAGACATACAATGACAGACGGGTGAAGACAGAGACATACAATGACAGACGGGTGAAGACAGACATACCTTGCCAGATGGGTGGAGACAGAGACATACCTTGACAGATGAAGGATGCAGGCGACTCCCCAGGGTGTACACGGGCTGGGAGAACAACAAGCTTCTTCTGCTTCTCTGGATTCTGTTGAGCTGGAGATGACACACACACACACACACACACACACACACACACACACACACACACACACACACACACACACACACACACACACACACACACACACACACACACACACACACACACACACACACACACACACACACACACACACACACACACACACACACACACACACACACACGTTAGATGAGAATATGGTCAGGGACACTGGGGCCCTGCTGTCAGGATTAATTGGTCACTAAACACACTTCACAGGTATGCGGTGTAAATTAGCATTCAGGTCAATTCAGTGACAACATTCAGTGACTACTGCACGCTGGTGTAATAAGGAACATACAGTATCTGCAGACTGGGATGGAAATCAATTCTATTTAACATTGTTAAAAAGGGACATTGTGACCCAATGGAAATTATGTGACATGTGTGCTAGTGAGACTCCTCTAACCCATTTGTCCAAGGACAGGCTCTTTTTAATGCTGCAAATTAAATTCCATGTACAGTTTTCCCCACTAAAGATGCTATAATGACCTCCAGATCCATTTGGAGATATTCTGCTGGAGGTATGTTTTCACAATCTACATGATGTCCATGATAGACTGCCCAGCTTAATGCACCATAAATCAAATCTGCCTGCTATTTTCTCTCTGTGAAAGTACCAGGCTACAGGGGAAATGAGGAAGAATTGCATTCAGGCTAATAAAATTGGCTGGATGAATACCGGTGCTGCTGGACAAAAAGCTGTTAACATGCTGATCTGCCTCCACCTGCTGCGAGTCACGCTCATACCTATTCCTGCCTCCTCTGTTCTGGGTGGCGGACGGCGGTACGGGGCTCAGACGCCGCAGCAGCCTTTGTTCATGTAGCACAATGTTCCCTCGTTATCAACTACATGATGGGATTTCCAAACACCAGGCTCTGCCTCTCATTTCCAAAGAGAGCAGGCAGGTTTCATTACCATCAACATGGTTACCTGCTGAATGGAGCGCTGGTATTCACCAGACAAAGCAGCACACAGAAACACAACGACACAGAAACAGTCCGCCTATATCCCTGAATCTGTTCCGCATCCACAATGGCCCCCTCTACCTCACTACATATAGTTACACACCATACATTACCCCATACAGGCCAAACCTTCCTTCGCTTTGTCTCTTATTCAATATGGATGACTACATTCCATATAGCAGGGATCATATTCAACTATATGAAAAATGGATATATCTCTGGGCATGTGGCCCAGTGGTCACAAAGAGGAAGGTGTGCGTTTGCATCTTCAGAGAGTCCAGTGGATGAATAAGTGATAGAGAGACGCCAAGCACAATGGAGGAGAGGATGGATTGACACCTTGGCTGGTGAGGAGGGGGTATCACTGGTGCCCAGGACAACCCACAAATACTTCCCCCTCACTCTCAGCCCGCGCATGAATGAATCATTAAATAAGCGCATGGATTATTCAGCACGCTCTTTGAATAATATATACATTTATCACGGTCCGTAAAAACAAGCATGAATAGAGCTAATAAACTCAGCAAAAAAAGAAACGTCCCTTTTTCAGGACCCTGTTGTCACGTTCCTGACCTATTGTTCCTTTTTCCTTTTATTTATTTAGTTGGTCAGGGCGTGAGTTGGGGTGGGTTGTCGATGTGTTTTTTCTTGTTGGGTTGTTTGTGTTCGGCCGGGTATGATTCTCAATCAGAGACAGCTGTCAATCGTTGTCCCTGATTGAGAATCATACTTAGGCAGCCTGTGATTCACGTGGTGGCTGTGGGTGGTTGTATCGCGTGTCTGTGTATGTCGCACCACACGGGACTGTTTGCGGTTTGTCGTTTTTGTATGTTAAGTGTTCAGTCTGTATTCATTAAATAACCATGGACACTAACCACTCTGCATATTGGTCTGATCCTTCTCGCCTCTCCTCCTCGTCCGAGGAGGAGGATTACGACGATCGTTACACCTGTCTTTCAAAGATAATTCGTAAAAATCCAAATAACTAAGAAGGTAATAATAATAAGGTTTTAAACACTGTTTCCCATGCTTGTACAATGAACCATAAACAACTAATGAACATGCACCTGTGAAACGGTCGTTAAGACACTAACATCTTACAGACGGTAGGCCATTAAGGTTACAGTTATGAAACCTTAGGACACTAAAGAGGCCTTTCTACTGACTCTGAAAAATACCAAAAGAAAGATGCCCAGGGTCCCTGCTCATCTGTGTGAATGTGCCTTAGGCATGCTGCAAGGAGGCATGAGGACTGCAGATGTGGCCAGGGCAATAAATTGCAATGTCCGTACTGTGAGACGCCTAAGACAGCGCTATAGGGAGACAGGACTGACAGCTGATCATTCTCGCAGTGGCAGACCACGTGTAACAACACCTGCACAGGATCGGTACATCCGAACATCACACCTGCGGGACAGGTACAGGATGGCAACAACAACTGCCCGAGTTACACCAGGAACGCACAATCCCTCCATCAGTGCTCAGACTGTCCGCAATAGGCTGAGAGAGGCTGGACTGAGGGCTTGTAGGCCTGTTGTAATGCAGGTTCTCACCAGACATCACCTGCAACAACGTCGCCTATGCGCACAAACTCACCGTCGCTGGACCAGACAGGACTGGCAAAAAGTGCTCTTCACTGACGAGTCGCGGTTTTGTCTCACCAGGGGTGATGGTCGGATTTGCGTTTATCGTTGAAGGAATTAGCGTTACACCCTGGTCTGTACTCTGGAGCGGGATCGATTTGGAGGTGGAGGGTCCGTCATGGTCTGGGGTGGTGTGTCACAGCATCATCGGACTGAGCTTGTTGTCATTGCAGGCAATCTCAACGCTGTGCGTGACAGGGAAGACATCCTCCTCCCTCATGTGGTACCCTTCCTGCAGGCTCATCCTGACATGACCCTCCAGCATGACAATGCCACCAGCCATACTGCTCGTTCTGTGTGTGATTTCCTGCAAGACAGGAATGTCAATGATCTGCCATGGCCAGCGAAGAGCCCGGACCTCAATCCCATTGAGCACGTCTGGGACCTGTTGGATCGGAGGGTGAGGGCTAGGGCCATTCCCCCAGAAATGTCCGGGAACTTGCAGGTGCCTTGGTGGAAGAGTGGGGTAACATTCCACAACAAGAACTGGCAAATCTGGTGCAGTCCATGAGGAGGAGGTGAACTGCAGTACTTAATGCAGCTGGTGGCCACACCAGATACTGACTGTACCTTTGATTTTGACCCCCCTTTGTTCAGGGACACATTTTTCAATTTCTGTTAGTCACAATGTCTGTGGAACTTGTTCAGTTTATGTCTCAGTTGTTTAATCTTTTGTTCATCAACATATTTACACATGTTAAGTTTGCTGAAAATAAACTCGGTTGACAGTGAGAGGACGTTTTTTGTTGTTGCTGAGTTCACTTTACGGCTCTTAATTTGGTGGGGGGTGGGGGGTGGGTAAAAGGGGACTGTGGCTAATGTTGTGAGGGTTGTGAGATGGTGGGTGCGAATTGGAATTTTTTGCATATCGCAACTCCCCCTGAGACACCCTCGGAGAGTGTGGTCATAGCTAGGGTCTGCCATTATCAACGGTCTACCCTGGATTAATTAGGGATAAGTGCCTTGCTCAAGGGCACATCGACAGATTTTCCACCTTGTCGGTTCGACCTTTGTGTCACTCCCACATGACAAAAATACTACAATTTACTATAGAATACTTCAGTACTTACTATAGAATTCTACAGTAAACTGTAGTATACTGTATAATACTATACTTCACACTGTAGTAAAGTTTGATAATGTACTATAGAATGCTTACTACAGTATTTAAATTATAGTTAACTGTAAATACTACAGTATACTTTAGTCTGACATTAGTCCACAAAAACACTACAGTGAATACTATAGTATTTAAACCATAGTATAGTATAGTACCGTATTTTTTATGTGGGCTGGCCCAACGCTGGAGGGTTGTGAGATAGGCAGAAACTTCAGCTTGAGAGCAGGTATCACTGCCTGTGATAAGAGACAGTTACTCTGCAGTTGATACCACAACTAATCACTGTGGTTTGGAAAGATGGTTCTCTTGAGATGATTCTAGCCAATGCTAAGAGAAAACCAGGCCTGCCCACATGAAAAAAGACTACAGTTTACAACAGAATACTACAGTACTTAATATAGAATGATGTATTAAACTGTAGTATAATGTATAATACTATACTACACACTGTAGAATACTTTGATCATGTGTAGTACGTACTATACCATGTTGTATTATACTGTAGAACACCATAGTAAATACTACAGTGTACTACAGACCATAAAAAAATAACATTAAATACTACAGTAATGTCCGTAAAAACACTCCAAAAACATTACAGTCCACAAACAAACTACAGTAATTACTATAGTATATAATACAGTATTTAATTTGCATATACCCTGCCCATTCCTCACCCCTGTATCCCAATTTGTGCCACCCATAAGTTAAAAACCTACATGCCAAGTATAGCCCATATATTGTGTTCCCTACAGGTTATAGAAATGAGCAGAAGCTCTAAATTGTCCATTCAGACCTTAGTCCAACCTACCTACCTACCTTTCTACCAACCTACAGGTTATGGAAGATTTGCTCTGAGTATTTTGACCAGTAGGTTTCCTCAAGGACAAAGACCCCACTGCTATAGTATGTCAAAGATAATAAAACAAAAACACCATAGTAAATACTACAGTCATGTCTGCAAAAATACTACAGTAAATTTAACAGTATACTACAGTTTACAAAAACATTACAGTAATTACTATAGTATATAATACAGTTTTTTCTTACTATAGTATTTATACTACAGTAAACTGTAAATACTACACTACAGTTATGTCTGCAAAACTACAATAAACACTACAGTGAATACTACAGTAAAGTCAACAAAAACGCTACAGTGAATACTATTGTATTTAACCAATGAATAGTATAGTATTTTTTTATGTGGATGTTTGGAGAACCCGACATGAGCCTATAACTGTGTTGTTTGCTGCAGTTGGTCCTCAGTGATTCTAAAGATACTCAAGTGTAAGATTCCATCTTACCATCTCAGAGTTTCTAAAGAATACTATTTGTCAGAGCCGAATACTATTGTGCCCAATGGAAGCAAACTGTACCAATGCACTTCAGCCAAGCTTGAATACTGCCAAATGATTTTCACAGAACGCAGCCATCGGAGGTCGACATTTCTCCACGCGTTTAGTGTTGCTAATGGCTGGAAGTGATTGTGTGTCTTATTGCTATGTACACAAACTTAATATCCTATTGATCCCCCCTGAACTTCTGCTGAGCTGAGAAAATGCTAATTGGCAATTGGCTGCACACCCTTTCCCGTCTTTAATTCCAATTACGTTTCTGAGGGCCTTGAAAAACATGGATTTCTGGTATGTGTGTGTGTGTGTGGGGGTGGCGGGAGGGGGTGGTTCGTAAACATAAAGCATTATTCTGTTTTTAAAAGAGAAGAAAAAAAGATAGTTCCCTCTTTTTCTCTCTTTGCCCTTCACAGAGACAAATGGCTTTGCCATTCAGGAGTCTCGGCGGAACAGCCGGGGCGTTTCTTGTAAATGTGAGTGCTTGCGTTTCACCAGGCCCGGCGCTCACTTGGGTGTGAAATTCCATCAGTTATGAATTCCACCTTGGCCTCGACCCGACACGACATGGCTCCTGATGCAAAACAATGGAACAGTGCCCATATAGTGCCGTGGGCGAGCACAGGAGTGCTCCATTCAGAGAGGACTTACAGAGTAAACCTAGCATGCACACAAAGCCCCTCCACATTAAAACCAACCGTCTTGAAACAGACTCCAACAGCCACCACGCAACACAAATCCGTGTGGGGTTAGAAAATAATGCTCTGGTAGACATATATATTTTATTCTAATTTGCCCTTGCACTTCATCAGTGCAATTTCTACCAGGCTTGCAGCTTAGCGAAGATATACAGTTTATCTTAGTGCAGTGTATGGAGAGTGCATAGGGTCCCTGCTGCCTCCTCAGCCCAAGCACTCCCCTGCAGCTCTGTATATCTGCCTCTGCCCAGCCGAGCGTTCAGTCAAACAGCACAACAGGTTCCAGCCCCCATGCGCACAACACAGCACACAGCTGCAGTGGCACAGCCTTGCCTGCAGGTGCCGCTAAAGATCAGCAGGGGGCTCTGTAATTACAACAAATCCAAATACACAGAAAGACACTAGTCTAGGGGGGAGCGAATTTTTTTTTTTAACACAAGACAAATATGCTGTAGAGCAGGGAACATCAAAAAAATTCTGCCCCGGGACAATTCTTTCTTAAAAATTGAACATCATTACAAATAAATTGTAGACTGCAAATTGACCACAAGCCGAAACAGACATAATAATTGACTAAAACATAATAATTTCATACCTTGCTTACATTTGTATACAATCACGTGTTTCTTTATTACGCGCGGGAATACTTGGGAACAGATTTCTTAAATTAAAATCACTTGGAGCTGATATCCTGGTGTATGTACTTTTTTTGGGGGACCCTATGTAGAGGCAAACTCAGTTTTTTGCTAACTTTATTTTGGGTAAGCATTGGAAAGACAGTCTGATACAGTTGAAGTGGGAAGTTTACCTACACTTAGTTTGGAATCATTAAAACTCGTTTTCAACCACTCCACAAATTTTTTGTTAACAACCTATAGTTTTGGCAAGTCGTTTGGACATCTACTTTGTGCATGACACAAGTAATTTTTCCAACAATTGTTTACAGATTATTTCACTTATAATTCACTGTATTACAATTCCAATGGGTCAGAAGTTTACATACATTAAGTTGACTGTGCCTTTAAAAAGCTTGGAAAATTCCAGAAAATTATGTCAGGGCTTTAGAAGCTTCCGATAGGCTAATTGACATAATTTGAGTCAACTGGAGGTGTACCTCTTTAAAATGTATTTAACAAACCAATAAAAACAAATTCTTATTTTCAATTAACTGCCTTGTTCAGGGGTAGAACAAAAGATTTGTACCTTGTCAGCTCGGGGATTCGATCTTGCAACCTTTCGGTTACTAGTCCAACGCTCTAACCAGTAGGCTACCCTTCCTGTGGATCTATTTCAAGACCTACCATCAAACTCAGTGCCTCTTTGCTTGACATCATGGGAAAATCAAAACAAATCAGCCAAGAACTCAGGAAAAAAATTGTAGACCTCCACAAGTCTGGTTCATCCTTGGGAGCAATTTCCAAATGCCTGAAGGTACCACGTTCATCTGTACAAACAATAATGCGCAAGTATAAACACCATGGGACCACACAGCCGTCATACTGCTCAGGAAGGAGATGCGTTCTGTCTCCTAGAGAAGAATGTACTTTGGTGCGAAAAGTGCAAATCAATCCCAGAATAACAGCAAAGGACCTTGTGAATATGCTGGAGGAAACAGGTACAAAAGTATCTATATCCACAGTAAAACGAGTCCATATTGACATAACCTGAAAGGCCGCTCAGCAAGGAAGAAACCACTGCTCCAAAACCGCCATAAAAAAGCCAGACTACTGTTTGTAACTGCACATGGGGACAAAGATTGTACTTTTTGGAGAAATGTCCTCTGGTCTGATGAAACAAAAATATAACTGTTCGGCCATAATGACCATCATTATGTTTGGAGGAGAAAGGGGAGGCTTGCAAGCCCGAAGAACACCATCCCAACCGTGAAGCATGGCGGTGGCAGCATCATGTTGTGGGTGTGCTTTGCTGCAGGAGGGACTGATGCACTTCACAAAATAGATGGCATCATGAGGTAGGATATATTGAAGAATATATTGAAGCAACATCTCAAGACATTAGTCGGGAAGTTAACTTGGTTGCAAATGGGTCTTCCATTCCAAGCATACTTCCAAAGTTGTGGCAAAATGGCTTAAGGACAACAAAGTCAAGGTATTGAGTGGCCATCACAAAGCCCTGACCTCAATCCTATAGAAGATTTGTGGGCAGAACTGAAAAAGTGTGCACGAGCAAGGAGGCAGACAAACCTGACTCAGTTACACCAGTTTTGTCAGGAGGAATGGGCCAAAATTCAGCCAACTTATTGTGGGAAGCTTGTGGAAGGCTACCCGAAACGTTTAACCAAGTTAAACAATTTAAAGGCAATGCTACCAAATACCAATTGAGTGTATGTAAACTTCTGACCCACTGGGAATGTGATGAAAGAAATAAAAGCCGAAATAAATCATTCTCTCTACTACTATTGTCAGCATTAAACATTCTTAAAATAAAGTGGTGATCCTAACTGCCCTATGACACGGAATTCTTACTAGGATTAAATGTCAGGAATTGTGAAAAACTGAGTTTAAATGTATTTGGCTAAGGTGTATGTAAAATTCCGACTTCAACTGTACATGTGTATTTCATGTGTATTATCCAGGCTTATACACTGACATCTGCAACTACTGAAACACATTCTTAGAGACAGGATAAGGAATCAAAATAAAGCCACTACAGAGGACAAAGTCAATGTCAAACTACACTTGTCATAGTTAAACAGATACAGTCAGCCTTGAAAAACATACATGTTTTAGTTTAAAACCTGGTATTTTATCTTGGATAGCTAGTCTTTACCAATGCCCCCCCTCCCTCCTTAGTGCTGTATAAGCAGAATGGAGGGGTGATAAGAGGTGAGCTTTGAGAGTGTACCTTGCTGAGCAGGTCTACCTGTAATGAACCTCTTAACACTCCCATCATCACAGACCTCAATGGGCCTGTCACAGCACTGCAGATAAGGAGGGGACCTACATTAGGAAAGTCACGAGTCAGGGAGGATAATAAGTGAGTGTAAAAGCGAGAGAGTGCGTGTGTGTGTAGAAGATAAAGGGAAGGAGGAAGGGAGGGAAATGTATGCCCACACCTTAGCATCAAACTGCTCTCTCAGCATATTCTTCACCTGAGAAAGTCACATACGCCACATGTCATTTTACGATCAGGTCTGATAAATATGTAAATTGTATCAAAGAAGAAAAGTGTCTTTGACAAACAACCTAAATGTTATGGAATTCGAAGGTCACTCCAATTGTGCAGTTCAGCTTTTTTTTGCTACAGCCTCAAGCATTCTAATTCAAGTAGATAAGACTTGAAAGGCAGAGGAGGCCAGTGGGAAGAGCCATAGGAGGACAGGCTGCTCATTGTAATGGCTGGAACGGAATTGATTGAACAGAGTCAAACATGTGGATTCCATATGTTTGATCCATTTCTTCCATTCCAGCCATTACAATGAGCTTGTCTTCCTATAGCTCCTCCCACCAGCCTCCTCCGTTGAAAAAGCTTCTGACATTATACAATTAACCGAGGTTGTTGTTTGCCTTAGGTGGATTCATGGGATGTCACATTCTGCATAGATGACAGCTTTTTTATTGGATACTACTGTCATCCATTCAGTATTCATGTACTTTATATATGTCTGTTACAGAGGTATTTTTTTACAGGTGTTATTCTAGACACTTTGTGGAAAATATATTTTGAGTTGGAGTTTAACTATCTCATCAAGACAATGCCATGATGCATTTTCCTTACTTGGTCGTGTATTATTAAAGGCCCAGTGCAGTCAAAATTCTGTTATTTCTGTGATTTGTAGGGTAGTGTACAACAGCTGATGAAACTAACCCTGTAAAAGTGTGATTTTTTTTCAGTGTTATTTTCAGATAATTGCTGGTTGAAAATACAATCTACACAAGACCTTCTAATCAGTTTGCTTGGGCGGGAGTTTCGGCTTGCCTGGTGACATTACCAGGCAGTAAATTGATTAATAGACCAATTACAGAGTTCCAAACGTCTTTTCCAATAACAATTAAAAAGCCTTTTTTTCAATTTTAGTGGAAAACTATTAAAGTAAGTTACTTTGTTACCCAGAAATGATTTGATAATTATATATTTTTTTTTAAACAGCTGCACTGGACCTTTAACTCAAGTAATTAATGGTTAATGTAAAACACAGAGACCAATAAAACTAGTGAACAGGAGGATTAGCAGAAGGGTTGACTGATTTCTATGGGACTGTGAGTGGGTGAGATGATGCCACAGTCACACTGCCCCTAGGTGGGCTCTGTGAGGAGAGACCAATGCTGCCTTCCACTCTGTTGTCCGAAGACTTCAATAACCCAGTGCAGCCCCCAGCCCCTACCAAATCCATACTCCCTCTGAACGCACTGAGCCTTTTACGCTGTAATAAATTAGCTTCACTTTCCTGAGGTGGAAACACGACATGCTCGCCAGTTTGCACGTCACATTCGGGGACATGCGGTAGCTATAATTGTCACTCATGTAAAATTTATACAGGGCCTTGGAATAAAATGCAGACAGTTGTTCTACCCAGTCGACTGAACCCGAACAACCATCAGAGCCCCCCTCTCTGCCCCCCTGTCACCCTCTGCTCCTCAAGGACACAGAGAGAGAGAGGAAGAGAGAGGGCTTTAAAAGCAATAGAGCTTCATGGCACTGTTTTCTTCCTTCAGAAAAGGTCAGGCCATGACAGGATATAAGACTGTGGGAGCACAAAGCCTCTGGTCTCTCTCATATTTATACAGCTCATCTTATTTTGGAGAGGCATGTTGGTGCCACGGCCTCCTCATACACTCATTAAACCATCCGCTGTCCCTTCCCACTACAGGCCACACATATCCACTCCCGGATAGATACCCCTGCCCCCCACAACATCCCTACTGTCACAGACCGACAACAGAGCTGACAAACAGAATCCACCCAACGCCAACTCTAACTGCTACAAAATGAAAATGCAAAGCAGATAGCCACCGCAGACTTATATCCATGATATTCTAGTACCAGGCAGAGGTAACAAAGGACAGTATGACTTGCAATTCTGACGTTGGTCGAAGGTGCAGATTGACCACAGAGGAAAGAGGACCCACAGGGGTCAAGTCACTATTCTGTCTGAAACACAGCTCCATCAGTGGCGGAGACTTCGCGGACAGCCTGAAAAGAGGATTAAAATGGCAGGTGTGACACATATCAGAATCACGGCGAGAGAGAAACCCTGGAAAACAAAGCATGTAAATATAACCCGGCCTCTCAAGTAGAGATGAAGCTTACAGGATAAAAGCACTGAGCGCTGTGTGATTACTGATGACAGATCTATTTGCTGCAATCAAGGCCCTTATGCCAGTCCCTGTGATATAGAGAGATTTCTCCACTTCAATTGCAAGAGTGATGACAATTGAGGTCATAGGCGATTGGAAGTGACAGCTCCATGGCAGGGCTGAGGACTGAGGGTGGGGTGGGGACTTTCTCTTTAATGAGATGCTATCACAAATTTCCTGGCTCAAGGACTCCTAATTATGCAAATGGTGAGAGCCCAACCTGAAATATGGCCCCACAGCAATAATTGACCATGTAAGCCTGCAGTTCCTTTGTGTTCTTTTCCAACAGATCTGTGCAGGCGTTAGCCGAGGTCAGCTTAGCTAGGGCACCCCATAAGCTTCCTCTCTCATGTAAAACAATGGACTGTGTTTTCCCAGGCAAGCAATCCACTCCATTTTATCATAACACCTTCAAAAGCAACTCCACATGTCTCTTAGAGCACCATATGGTTACAAATGTATAGAGAACTGTAGATATTTTGACACAGAGAAGAGAATAGTGGGGACACTCTTACCATAAAGGAAGAGCATACGGGGTGGCAGGTAGCCCAGCGGTTAGAGAGGCGAGCCAGCAACCGGAGGGTTGTCAGTTTGAATCCTAGGTCCGGTGGGAAAAATCTGTCGGGAAGTGAGTTGGCAACTGTAAGGTTGCTTGTAAATCCTTGCCGTTGTATGTTTTTGACCGCCACAAAAACATCAGCCCCTCGCAACTCTCCCAAAAAATTTGGGTGAAAGCAGAATTCCCATTTTGACTGGACCTTGCTTGTAATTGACCAAAAAACGGATCTTAATGTTAATAAGAAATAGAGAGACAGCTCTGTCAAGCGCAAAGCCCTTTTGCAGTATTGGATATATTGTGCAAACTCAGAAGAGAAGCCTGCTTTCCATTTAAAGGCATTAGTCATAGTCCCTTCCTCAAACTTTGACTTCTCTTTGACTTCAAAAATTTGGGAAGAAAGGTAGATAAAAACGAGTGATAACTGGTCTGTGCACTGCATGATAAGAATCAGAGGGAAGCAGTAATATACTTTTTTGAAGAATGTGCCACTGAACTTCAGGGCTGTCTTGCTTGAAATGACAAGTTACATATAACAAGAAATGAGGGAGACCCCACCCACTGCGCTGCCCTAACCTTGTGTTTGTGTGTGGGGGGGGCACACATTGCTGCTGTGGAAACTGGCCTGAAGCTATATGCCAGTGTACACACAAAACAACCTCCCCAACACGTGAAACGGGAGAGGCTATTAGGACACTCCTGACCTGTAAAACAACTTACCAAAATCTAAAATGGACCCTTACCTTAACCAAACCCATAACCCTAACCTAATTTTAACCATTCTGAAATGAAATACTGTTTTGCAGGCTAGGAGTTTCCGTATAACCTTTTCCAAGTGAAACACACCTGACGGAGAGTGGGTAATGTGAGAAACATGGAGGGGACTCTTGAAGAAATTTGGCTTGTCACCTAAAACCCTCACAAACTTTTACAGATGCACAATTGAGAGCATCCTGTTGGGCTGTATCACCACCTGGTACGGCAACTGCACCGCCCACAACCGCAAGGCTCTCCAGAGGGTGATGCGGTCTGCACAACGTATCACCGGTGGCAAACTACCTACCAAACTCCAGGACACCTACAGCACCCGATGTCACAAGAAGGCCAAAAAGATCATCAAGGACAACCACCCGAGCCACTGCCTGTTCACCCTGCTACCATCCAGAAGGTGAGGTCAGTACAGATGCATCGAAGCTGAGACCGAGAGACTGAAAAACAACATCTATCTCAAGTCCATCAGACTGTTAAACAGCCATCACTAACACGGAGATGATGCTGCCTACTATACATACAGACTTGAAATCATTGGCCACTTCAATAAATGGAACAGTAGTCACTTTAATAACGTTTTACATTTCTTGCATTACTCATCTCATATGTATATACTGTATTTTATACTATCTATTGCATCTTGCCAATGCCACTCTGTCATTGCTCATCCATATATTTATATGTATATATTCATATTCCATTACTTAGATTTGTGTGTATTTGGGAGAACAGAAATTTCAGGTTATAACATTCTGAGAACATTCTATAACTTACATTTAGCAGGAGTAATTAGGGTTAAGTGCCTTGGTCAAGGGCACATCGACAGATTTTTTTTTTCTCACCTAGTCGGCTTCGGGATTCGGACCAGTGACCTTTCGATTACTGTTCCAAGGCTACCTGCCACCCTATTAATGTTATGTTATGAATGTTATTAATGTTATGTTATGAATGTTATTAATGTTAAGGAAATGTAAAGGTAATTTGGAAGCTTTTGAATAACTTTCTTAACTGAATGTTTCAATAAGACTTTTAATAACAATGCAAGCTTAGTTTGAATTAACTGTTTTGAACTCCAAGCACAAATAGGACACTTATTTGTTTAGGTATCAATCATCAAACACATTTTGTATTGTGATAAGTTGTCAATGAGATTCAAATCTATTATTTTCTGTTCTCTATTTTTCCACTGCGCCACCAGGATGGAGCTAACATGGCAAAAAAATGTTTTACCCATACAAGCACTGATTAAGATCAGTTGTGGCAAATTAGTGGGTGCAGCCAACACACCTGAACACACTTAACAAGATAGATAGAGTTTTGTTGACGCTGAGAGTGGAATTGTAACAGTCCTGACCTGTTTTATGTTGTTTTTTATGTGTTTATGGTCAGGGCATGTGTTTTGGGTGGGCAGTCTATGTTATCTGTTTCTATGTTGGTTTTGGGTTACCTGGTATGGCTCTTGATTAGAGGCAGGTGGTTTGCGTTTTCCTCTAATTAAGAGTCATATTTAGGTAGGGCGTTCTCACTGTTTGTTTGTGGGTGATTGTCTCCTGTGATGTCTTCGTCGTTGTCGATGTATTTTCACATACGGGACTGTTTGGCTGTTCGTGTGTTTGATGTAACGTTCCTGTCCGTGAGTTTACGTTTAGTGATGTGAGTTTATGTTCAGGTTTCGTTCTACGTCGTTTTGTTATTTTGTAAGTTTGTTAAAGTGTTTGTTTTCGTGTTGCCATCATCATCAGTTTTTCGGTTATAAATAAAAAGATGGCTTATTTCCCTGAAGCTGCGTATTGGTCTGAAGATCCTTTTCTCCTCACCTCGTCCGAGGATGAGGAGAGCGACAGCCTTAACAGGAATGTACATGTTTTGAGATAACATTCTTTGACCGTTCTCTGAACATTGCAAAAGTTTTCTTGTGGTTTTTATGGAAAGTTTTATTAATATTCTGAGAATGTTCTCAAAGTTATGTGCTAGCTGGGTCACTTCCAACAACAACACAGGAGCTTTTCACTGCTATTGTTCTTTATTCACAGTGATTGGATCCAGAGACAGACAACATCCGCTGCACTGTACATAAACCCAGCCCGTTTCTCTGAATCTAAACTTGAAAAAATCTAATAAAATCACATTTGATTTGTCACACACTTGAATATGGTGTCAGCAAAATTGATGATGGTGTTGGAGTTGTGAGTGGCCAAAGAGGGTGGGTGAACAAAGAGTACAGGAGGGGACTTAGCATGCACCCTTGAGGGTCAGCGTGGCTGAGGTGTTGTTGCCTACCCACACCACTGGAGGCAGCCTGTCAGGAAGTCCAGGATCCAGTTGCAGAGGGAGGTGTTCAGTCCTAGAGTCCCGAGCTTGGTAATGAGCTTGGAGGGGACTATGGTGTTGAACGCTGAGCTGTAGTCTATGAACAGCATTCTCACATAGTTATTTCCCCTCTTGTCCAGGTGGGAGAGGGCAGTGTGAAGTGCAATTGAGATTGCATCATCTGTGAAATGCAGTAGGTCATTGTTGTTTTCTGTAGATGCCAATGGGGCCTTGAGATAGAGCTACATGTATTTTGACATTATTGCTGTCCATGAGAGACCAGGGGTTATATTTGGCTGCACATGAACCAAACCCTTCTGAACCTTGGACTATAAACAAAGTGGAGAGAGAAAGGCTGGGGAAAGGAACTATATTATTAATTCCTGTCCCCAGAGTTATAAATAATTTTTGAGAGCAACAAAGTCCAGACACTCAGCCCCGAACTGCATCCCGCTTTATTACTCTGTTACAGCTCTGAGGTTTAATTTCTCTCATCTTTTCTCCCACTGCGTAGTGAGATCACTGACACTCAATTTACAGCCTCGCTCGCTCTCTGTCAATCTCTATCTCATACTCTAAAAATATATCATGCGTTCCCCCTGCTTTCGGCCCGGGGCTTCAATTGTGGATGGCAAACTATGTTCTTGAGAGCCCTGCGTTTTCCTCTGCCAAGTCTCGCTTGTCTGTCTGCGGGATATTGATTAAGCATTGTGAGTGGAGCAGTCGTCTTGCCTTCTTCCCACCCACATTAAACAGTGAAGTGGGATCGCTTGGGCAGGAGGCTCAGGTTCAACAAGATGAACATCCAAGATGTCAGTCTACAAAAAGAGACTTGATAAAAAAGCTTTGAGTAGTGGATGTTTATTCAGACAGAGCATACAATTTAATTTTGTTATTTGAATGAGGCAACTGGATCATTCACTTATAAAGCAGATGTTTTCAACACATCCAACTCAATTCACAAGAAAAAATATTGCCATGGCATAGAGTGTCTCTATAGGGGACATGTATCTGTCCAAACATTGAACGTTCAAGACTTGTATGTGGGTTCAAAGTGGGTATCAATGATTCTCTTTGAAGATCATTTTACCAGAGAGCAAAGCACCGTGCTTCTTTCCTTCTCATTCTCTTTGTTCTCTATCTCTGTCCATGTGTGTAAAGCTCCTTTCCTCCACCTCCCGTCTCTCCAGTGAGGAGCAGTAGGGAGAGCAGTATGGCGCTGCAATGTCACACTGCAGTTTAATGACAGGCCATTACCCTGTTAAAGGGATAGTTCAGCAGTCTAAGGCACTGCATCGCAGTGCTTGAGGCGTCACTACAGACCGATTCCGGTCTGTGTCGCAGCCGGCTGCGACCGGGAGACCCATGTGGCGGCACACAATTGGCTCAGCACTGTCTGGGTTAGGGGAGGGTTTGGCCGGCCGGGATGTCCTTGTCCCATCGCTCTCTAGCGACTCCTGTGGCGGGCCGGGCACATGCCCACTGACACGGTCGCCAGTTGTACAGTGTTTCCTCCGACACATTGCAGCTGGCTTCCGGGTTAAGCGAGCAGTATGTCAAGAAGCAGTGCGGCTTGGAAGGGTCCTGTTTCGGAGGACGCATGGTTCTCAAACTTTGCCTCTCCCGATTCCGTACGGGAGTTGAAGCGATGGCACAAGACTTTAACAACAAATACATAAAAAAAATACATAAAAAATACTGCTTAAATACGGGATAGTTCACCCAAATTACAAAATTAGATATTGGTTTCCTTACCCTGTATGCAGTCTATGGACAAGGAACATTATGCGCAAAAAAATGCTAATATTGGTGCTATGACTTGAATGGGATTTGTGCCACAAATGCCAAATGGTTAGCATTTGGAAACAGTGCCAGGGAAACTAAACCAAGCATGGATTGCTGTCATACCTTGTCCATATACTGCTTACATTTTGTAATTTGAGTGAACTATCCCTTTAATAACACACTAATGGCTGCTGCTATTTAAAAACACAGCCAAATTTCTGTCATTAACATTCACTTGCTGTTTCAGAGGATCAGCCCAAAACACAACCAATCTGAGCCGTTATTGTATAATCAGTTATACTGTCCTGCATCATAACCATAGTTAGGAAAATAGATACATATAATCAGTACAACTACAGAAGTAATATTTAGTTAGCCAACTTTTGTTGTGAAAATAATGCACAATTATCTTGAGAAAAGATGCAACTAAAATTATTATAATCATTAGCATATATTAAAAGGGGTGTGGAACTCCGTGTGCTTGTTAGAAGCTAAAGGGTGCTTCGCTGTTCCCTGTGGAGTAGACATTTTAAAGTGACTGTCCAGTGTTTCCAGATTTCTATGAAATATGACCTATTAATAATTACAATGTGTGAAATAGTTTCCCTTCCAAAAAAGGTAATAGGGTATGTTAAAAAGCATATTTTCTGATTTGGAATGGTGTTGTCGTACCCCAACAACAGAATGGTGTGGGCATATACTGGTCCTAAAAAATATGAACGCGAGTAGACCGCTGATTGCCCAGCTAATCCTCCTCAGGAGGATGACATCATTGTCTATGGAGATACAGCAAGCATTTTTGAAACGTTCTGTCTGAGATACACGTTTGAGTGATTTTTACGTGTTTTTTCTTTAATTTATGCTTTGATCACAAATACGAGTATGGGATGTGTCAACAACATTATTTGAGTATGAGTTAACAGAATATTAACTTTTAAACGTGAGATTTTCACTGGACAGTTACTTTAAGCATGTATCAAACACAGTAGTAAAAGGGCAGAGACGTGGTTTGTGCTTGGTATGTCTAACTAAGCACTTCTAATTTAATTGGGTTTTGTCATAGAGACTCTCCTCCTTGGTGCCCTTTTACTTGAATGCATTTGCCATTTCCTTTACAATGATGCTGGAAAATGTAATAATGCCCTGTAGGCTTTATTGCAACATCAATCATGTAGGATGTAGTTAGCCAGACTTTGATAGAGATTAATGAAATGTCAGGTAATTCTGGGGAATCCTGATTGGCCGGGTGAAATAGGCACTGCTGCTCGGACGCCTGTTGCCACCTGGGCCTCGGAGGTGATTGACGAGACTCAGTTGATTGGCAGGACAAACTAGTTAGAGGAATATATTCTGAAGCAAAGCACACACAAATGAATATAAAAAACCTTGGGTAACCAATCCCTAATGATGATGAATGCATGCGACATGAAGATGCAGCTCACATAGAACACTGAGAGACAACAGATTAAGATGAGGCCAAGTTTGGTCTTCGTGTTTACTTTGAGACTGAGAATACATTCTCACTCTGGTGGAATGATTAAGTCCTATCACTCATTTGAATCCCTTTGTAACTTTACATAAAATAGATTAATACACATCTCAATACTCGCCGTTACTATAATCCACTGATAAAATGAACATCAAAAGTGAGAGATTATATCTATACTTATTTTTTAATCAAATTGAGTTGAGAAATAACTCCATGTTAGTTTAAAGAGGGCTGGGCTGGTTGCTCAGTTGGGATTTTGTTTAGAAAATGATTTGGCCCTGAGGAAAGCTGCTATCTTTTGATTTAAATAGCTGGACCTCATTTGGATTTTCACAATGAATACACAAAACGGTAGATTAGTGTGTGTGTATAGTGGGTTACTCACTATATCAATAGCCTCATTCTGCACCTCAGTAATGGCAGACAGCTCACCTTTGAAATCAATCAAATAAGGTGGAAAAAGTTAAGCTAATTTAAATGAGGTATTTTCCATTCCATCACACTCCTGGCTACCTGCTCCATAGATGTTGGCGGATCACGGAGTTGCCATGGCGATGAGCTGGCAGACCGATGTGGTGGAATGGGGGTCTATGTTTGAAGTGGCAGGCCCTTTCATAGGGCTTTGATCAAGAAAATGTTTGTAGTGGGGGCAAACCTCAAGAACAAACAGGACTTCTGAGAGATGAGTTATTTGTGGAATATAGTCCTGTCTTGAAGGCAGCTTTTAAAATCCACGACCTCAGCTTCTCAACTGATAATCACTCCCTTTTTTATGTAAATTACCAAGGGAAAAAAATAGGGAAAATGGAGAGAGTAGCCACAAGGAAAACTGGTTCCAACTCATCCACTTTTCCTTTCCCCACTTTCTTTACACAGAAAACACAAAAGAACGTACACATACTAGAGGGCACAGAAGAAGCTAAGCTGGAAGATTGATGGTGTTTTATAGTCTTCAACGAAAGGCCCTAATGTTTGAAAATGCCTGTGCTGTATGGCCCTCTCCCATGCCACACCACAGTGGGCTTGATCCATAAACACTGGTCTGGGCACTAATGATTATGAGTCTTCTGGTATAATGTGTTGTTACAGTCCATTCTCTCTAATGGGAGATAAGGCTCATTAACAGGAGAGCGAGGTTAGCATGGGGTGCTGCTGGTGACACTCAAGGTCAGAGGGAAGGTATTAGAACAAGCAGAGCTGACCTTGGCATATGGTCTGCTGGTCATATTAATCATTACAGACTAGTCCTGGGGTGTGGCTCATTTGTATATGCAAAGAGACCACCCTGGGTCACCGGTCTCACTGCTTACAGTCCGTATCAGTCAGTACATCCACATGACCTTGCACACTTAATGCTTTCCATCAGCCCATGTAATCTTCTCTGAGACACACATGGGTCTTGTCTCTGCTGTAACATTAGATATCCAAACTAGAGGCCAATGCAGTGTGTGTATGCTGTGTGAATGAATGGTGCATGCTTCACTGCAGGCCCAGTGTAAAGCCATGTGGGCTCACCGGAGGCAGGGTGAGTGCTTTAGTGCTGAGGGTGTGACAGGGCCCCAGTGCTCCTCCATCACGCTGTGGCAGAGAGCACGGCAGTCAGGACCCAGGCTGGGGACAATGATTCAGACAAATGCACAGGCCACCGCCACCGCTCCCAACCAACCATGTCCCCCAAGTCACACTTTATTGTGGCTTTTCTCAGAGCAGAAACTACATTACTCACTCCAAGGTAAAAGAACAAGTCAGGCACAAAGGTCATATATTTCCCAGTCCGAGTTGGGGCTGTGTGCTTGCCAAAGTGTAACGGTTACAGAGCCATTGTGAGTCACGGTGCCCCAAGCCAAGGATAGATGTTGTTATTTATTTATTGTTTGAACTTGGAACATAATTAAGTTGGGTTTAGTGGATGATATGCCATGTTATTACACTTTAGCAGTACAGACTGTTCCATAGAGGTCTTTATAGAAGGTCTGTCTCTAAAATAAGCTCTAGGTGATAAGTGTTTGCCAAGCGTCCCCCTGTACCCCTCTTCTTTGTCAATCATTTTGACATGTTCCTTTCCAGACTGTCATTAATGCTTCCTTCTCCCCCTCATTTGAACCCCCCCCCCCCATCTGGTCTGCAGGGAGGGAAAGGAATGGGTGATTGTTGCATAGCAGGAGCATCAGATCAGGCTAATGTATTATTAATGGTTAAAATGTCTGTTTGATATGATCACCCCACTGATGGCCATGCTGTACTTACAGTCTATTCTGCATTTAGGCTATTACGTTCCCCAGCAAGAAAACCAAAATTGTAATTCAAACAGAAAGGTAAAACTAACAAAAAGTCACTGACTAACAACCAAAACAGGTGGGGTTTTTGGAGTGGTTCTGAAAGACACTCATGGGGGTGTCCACTGAAAGTTAAATAGCAACAACATCTGGAACCTAAAAGACCCCCACCATGACAGCCCACTAAATTTGACCAAGAGGAGGCAAACGAAAGAAAAATCCCCAACAAATTTAAAGACAGGAAGCAAACAAAAAGGAAGAGCGAAACAAAATCAAATACAGGACTGTTTGTCTAGAACTCAAAATAAGGCAAGCCAACTAAAGGTGTTAACCCTCCGCATCTAACCAGACAACTGGAAAACTGGGCCAGGCACTCTTAAATAGCAACTGGGCCAGCACAGGTGAAACCCCTTCCGAATAACGAGATGGCAACCAGCACAGGTGTAACTCATACTGACTAACGAGGTGACATCAATCGGTGCGCCCTAGGTGCTAACGTGCTAAAGTCCAACCTCAAAACGTAAATGGAAAAAACAATGCCTGTAACAGCTCTCAGTAGCTCTGACTAACACTCCAAATCACACTGACAAACACACTCAACCAGGACAGTGAACCTCCCTGTCAGACACAAAAAACACACCATGCTCTCTCTTCAGTGATTCACAATTATCAAGAGAAAAATTGGAACCTTTTTTCAATCGCATACGCAAAGTCACATCTAAACTTACCCGGCTAACTTCCTGCAGGTTTGAGGAAGTTCAGTGGTGTGAAAAGGTGTTCTCATCAGAAGGGCCCCTATCAAAAGCTCTGGGGGTGGATCAAAGGGGAAGGGAAAACAGTGATGAAATATTAATTGTATGCGGCGTGTGTCAGCGAGCCAGGGCCCGGAGCAGGGGCCCGGCCTGGTCCCACAGGAAGGCCTGTCAGGAGCAGGGAGAGACAGGCAGGAGAATCCCTGACCTTTGCTGTCAGAAAGAGGGGTGTGGGGATGAGGCCCTAAGCCCCCTGACACCCCCATGTCCCATCGTTGTACCACACTGCTCCTTCCTTGACAGACAGACAAACATCAGTCTCAGATGTGCTCTGGGGTTCCACACTAGAATGGCCGCGATCTCTGCCGTCACACAGCCGCTGACGAGAGTGTCACCAGCTACCAGCCCTACACCCCTACCCAGCCAGGCACCATGAGAGTCCAGGCAGAAACATACAAAATAAACTCCAGCTGGGAATACTGGCACGTGACACATCACTTCAACTCACTCTCATTTTCTCCCTTTTATACTATAGAACAGGGAACAGATATACTTTACAGCTTTCATAGAATATTACATGAATACAGAGTTGATAAATAATTCCTCTTTATCAGTATGTCATTGGTAAGGATAGTAATAATGACAGGGGCACATAATACATTATTTTAATATATTCAACATGAATTTACCTATCCTGTTTATATGGATGTTAGCTAACCGATAAAGATGTGATTCACTGTTGGCAATCATACTGAACACAGTATACTATACTCACTGTATGAACACTCATGCCAACACACACCCACACAAACACAAAACACACACCCCGATGAAGCCTTGACATGTGGCAAACATGCTATCTGGAAACCATAGCTACCAGCTCTTGACACTTCTCCCTAATTATGGCCTCATCAAAAAGCATCCAGAGGCAGTGGAACAGATAGCTCTTTAAGTGTGACACCGTCACAGTGTAACGCTATTTCCTTAAGTCTTACAAATTAAGTCCTGGCACTGCAAACTACCCTTAGGCTAAAAAAGAGAGATTTGTCAAATCCAATTGCCTCTTCCTCTATTTTTGTTTTCACACATCTGCATCCTTTTTTCCTCTCCATGTAGAGACTTAAGCCCCAGCGAGTAGGGCGCAGGGAATCCTGGATGGGTGACTGGGCCCTCTCAGCTCGTGTTATCCTCCAGTAAAGGCCTCACGCCTCAGCGCTAGGCCAACACCTTGCTGTGTGCAGGTGCACGGCTGCTGGCTAGCTGTCGGGATGAGTTTCCACTAGCCACACGCACAGTCACACTCTCTCAGCTTGGCTTCAACACTGCCCCCCTTTATTATCATCCCAGGAGCGTAGCAGAACAGTCAGACTCAAACCTGCCAGTAGTGGCTGCCTCGCAGCACAGGCTGCGGTCAGAGGGGACATACGAACCAGCTCAAAATAAAGATCAGATATGATTTTAGAACATACCAGAGTACAAAGCATAAAAAGCTGTCAAAGATTGTTCACATATTTCTATTCTGTTTTGTCGTCCACTCAGGGAAGTGTAGCAGTTAGGAGGCTGTGGTGCTGCGTTAACAACGGGACAGGGAGAGAGGAGCAGAGAGGAGATGCGAGTGTGGAGTTGACAGCCAGCATGCCTGTCCCACACTGGGGACACTGAAGCCAGCTGACAGCAGCTGGGTTACCATAGCAGGTTCTAGACAGACAGACAGCCTTACGGCCAGCAGGAAGTCACAGTCACACTGCCCAACTGCACTGGCACTCTCTCTCTCTCCCTCTCCCTCTCCATCCCGCTCTCTCTCTACCAACACAGTGAGATCACATTCTGACTGGAGCCATCTTCACCTCTCTCTCTAGCCCCCACTGACAGAGACACATCCACCCTCTATCACTCCCTCTTTTTTCTGCCACTGTCACAACTTCCTGGCAAGTTCCAGAACCCTATCCAAATCAGGTACTGTACCCACTACTGGGATCCATGAGTCCATTAATGTATACCCATGTGGACCCATGCATTCACACAATAATGCAAGAACTGCGACTTTGGTATAAATTGCTAGAGCACAAGACCTGATGCACAAGTAGCTATACTGTGACCTAAAGAATGACCAGCTAGTGTACACAGTGCACTACAGACCTCCCCTGTCCCCTGTAAGCCATGTTCCCATCAGGGAGTGGTAGTAGAGAGGGCAGAGTTGTCTGCTGCCTCCTGATCTCTGGACATAAAGGTGCTGTTTGTTTGAATGGCTCTCGGTTATCTGACAGTGTTAGAGGTCTCTAATTAACATGGGCCTGGCAGGGGCGCTTAATGTCACCTCCTCTAATGCAGTCTCCGGGGACCAGCCAGTGACAGTGAGGAGGGACGACCCTTGTCAGTTTGCTCTTTTAGTGTGTCTTCTGTGACTTAAAGCCAATCTCTCATTTGGCAGGAAAAAAAGACTACCTCAGAAACCGAATGAGTTGGGTTTTAATAACCTATGCAGCTGCTTCAATGAGTTTGGTGTCTGTGTGAATAATGCTAAGACAAGGTGCTTACAAGTGCCCTTCAGTTCAGAAACCCGGTGCTCACTGAGTTAGTGAAGACTTCTTATAGTCATGGAGAATTCCACTGCAGATTCAGCTAAATAAGACTTTGATGAGAGTGAGTGTGAGAGACAGAAAAATGAGAATGGGCCCAGCCAGGTGCTGAGCAGTGATAACATGTACTGCTGCAGTGCGGTGTGAGACCTGAGTGGAGAGGTCCCTCAGCGTCCTGCCCAGGAGTCACACAGTCAGACTGGAGCCAAACAGAACAGAACCGCCTCAGTCTCCTCAGATTGTAAGCCTCCCACAGGGCCTCCCACTCCCTCCCTCCTCACCTTTCCCTTACCTACCATCTCAGCTGCCACAGCAGCTGATTGATAACCCTCCCCTCCTCTGGCCTTTAGCACCCACTCCTTCAGCCACTGCACAACGGCCCTCTCCCTCTCCTTCCTTGGAGGAATATCAGTGAGGAGGCAAGCGGTTAGTCTACTCTTTCCTTTTCAGGGGTTAAGCAGTGAAGCTGGTGAAACCCTATTGTATTTGTTTGCATTCTTCTTCTTCTATAAGCAACAATTCACTTGCAAATTCATGTGAGATGGTAAGACTTACAAGCTTGAGACTTTGAAAAAAAGTAAAGGCTTAAGGGCCACACCTGCTCAAGCCATGCTATGTTAATTGGCCACATGGTGGCGCTATAACAAGCAAATGAAGATTCAAACTTTGAAAGTGCATGCCCCTCAACCCGTGAGACCTAGAAATCTGAAATGATGTACATAGGTCCCTCTGCTCACAAGGAACACATTTCCCTCAAGGACCCATAAGGTCTGCCATGATGGATTTTCCGCCATTTTCTATTTTGTGAAAGACACAACGCTACTCCTCTGGCACCAAATGACCAATCTGCATATGTGGCATCTATGGACCAAGGTCTCTCAAAGCAACAATTTCCAGGCTAGTAGCTCAAACAACATACTGACCAATACACTCTCACGTAGGTGTGTTATGGCATAGAAATGCATATAAATCAAACATGGATATTCGTATTGTAACAAAACTTGATACACATGTTCCAAATGCTGTCAAGACTCAACAACTGCAAGCACACTTAGATCAGCCACACAGTGGTGCATAACAGGCCCATATTTCTATATTGATCTGTTTGACACAGAGTGATGAAATTTGGCACACATGCTCAGGGATGTGAGTCTAGCTAAGCTGTAGAGCAGGGTTTAAAGTATTCAACATCATAAAAAATAGTCCAAAAAACATCAAAAGCATGATCAGTTTGATTTTGAGTTCTGATATTTGACAAGCGTGGTAAACAGTACAAAAGTAGCTAATCTAGGGCGATGTGTCCAGTTTGTCCTGATGGTGGCTCTATGGGCCCACAGCTAAACTGACATTGCTGCTTGCAGCTATATTTCCACCTTGTCTTACTTCAAACTTCTCACTATGAGACAAATAACATTATCTTAAAGGTAATTTGTAAGCAGTGCCTGAGCTGGGGGAAAGTGCTGAGGTGTCGCAGGGTGTGCTGCAATCCATCAGCCTCAGTCAGGTCCTGAGCAGCCAGCAGCCAGGAAGCAGGAAGGCATTCCCCACTACAGGCTGGACTAGTGAGCTGTGGTGAAGACCACGCTCACTTAGAGGCCCCTGAGCCTAGTACTCTCTACCTGGGGGTCCAACCACTGCTATTGTATATAGCTACACACTTGGACCAATTGTTTGGGTCACAATAACCCATAAAGTACTGGCACATCAGTCCATTTCAAAACTGAATGTATATAAGCATTTCTCTTCTTGTGTGTTTGCCTACCCCTCCCCAAAACAGGCAGCTTCTGTGTTTTAGAGCTGTGGCATGTGACGACTGACAGGAACTTCTCTGCGATACATCCCAACTCTTAGAAGACTGATAAGGGGTCTTCTGAAATTGTAATGCTTATCTGACACAAAAAGGAGTCTTGTGGGTGGTGATGGTGGCAGTGGTGTTGGTTGAGAATGGAATAATTTGTCATGCCTAATGAATTATTCACAGTCACAGGGGAGATCATCTTCATGCAAAACTCCCAACTTTGTAGCCCACTTAAAACGGAGAAAAGGACAAAGATAAACTCACACAGGCTCTTTCAAAAGCAAGCCCTTGCCACTGCTTATTTGAAGTTCTCTTTCTACTCAACTCGATTTGCCATGCATGTTTCACTTGCGGCACATTACCATTAAATAAGAAGCCAGCTAAATGACCGCTGCTAAAACTTAAAGGGCAATTCATATGTCTATATATGTGAAAACGGAGCTCTTCTACGTTTTGTTCTACCTGATGACATCATCATTTAAAAAACATTGATTTGCAAAGACTATGAGATCCGCCGTGATGTGGGGAGCAAGACAATACCCCCCTTTGGCTAGAAACTTGTTGCAGGTTTTGAAAATCACTGTTCTTCTGACGTATAATCCTACCGTGTCACAGAGATGCATTTTTTAGGACCTTTTATCACAGATCATCGAAACACACGGTGGTTTTCACATATGTAGACACTAGTATGGTGTTGGGGATAATGAATATGAGGCTGAAAAGTGCCGGAGTTGCGCAAAAAATAACAAAATAATATATATAGAGTACCAGTCAAAAGTTTGGACACACCTACTCATTCAAGGGTTTTTCTTTGACCTCCTCCCTATAGGCTGTCTCATCGTTGTCGGTGATCTGGCCTACCACTGTTGTGTCGTCAGCAAACATAATGATGGTGTTGGAGTCATGCTTGGCCACACAATCGTGGGTGAACAGAGAGTACAGGAGGGGACTAAACACACACCACTGAGGGGCCCCCGTGTTGAGGATCAGTGTGGCAGATGTGCCCTTACCACCTGGGGGTGGACCGTCAGGAAGTCCAGGACCCAGTTGCAGAGGGAGGTGTTTAGTCCCAGGGTCCTTAGTTTAGTGATGAGCTTTGTGGGCACTACGGTGTTCTGAGCTGAAGTCAATGAACAGCATTCTCACATAGGTGTTCCTTTTGTCCAGGTGGGAAAGGGCAGTGTGGAGTGCAATTGACATTGTGTCATCTGTGGATCAGTCAGCCTAACCTTGCCCAGTGTGCCCATACCTCTCCATTAGCTTCCCCAAAGTCAAGGCAGCCTGTGAGACAGTCATCTTGCTGTCAGAGTACCAATCTGCAGTGATATCTAAATATATACACAGAGATCTAATCACTGCCTCAGACAAATGGCTAAACAGTAAACAAGGTAGGGGCATTCAATCTGCTGTTCTCAACTTAATATCAATGCATTATGTACAGTGCCATTATTCCTCTGGATTTGAGACTTCACTATAATCAAAGTCAATTAATATTTAATCAGCATTGCTTCCAGAAACCTAGTTATGCAATTAACATAATGCATCATGGCTCACAACAGACCTCTTCAAAGGACACAGGGATTCAGACAGTATTCAGACAGTACTGATTATCTGTAGGCCTACTAGGGCTATGGTTTCTCTCTGTTGTTTGTACTGTTTTCTTTACAGTTGAGTTCCTTAAGGCGTCAGCATGCTTCAGTTCGGTGGACGCCTAGCTGAACTCAGCTAGCCAATCCGAACAAGTGCGCTCGCATACTCCCTTAAAAGACCTTCGCTTGAAAAACAAGAAAAAAGCAGCAATAGTACTGTTTGTGCATTTTGAGACAACATAGACAGTATATGCTTCCTCAAAATAGTCAGAACAAATCAAATCAAAGTTTATTTGTCACGTGCGCCGAATACAACAGGTGTAAACCTTACAGTGAGATGCTTACTTACAGGCTCTAACCAACAGTGCAAAAAAGGTATTAGGTGAACAATAGGTAAGTAAAGAAATAAAAACAACCGTAATAAAGACAGTGAAAAATAACAGTAGCGAGGCTATATACAGTAGCGAGGCTATAACAGTAGCGAGGCTATAACAGTAGCGAGGCTATATACAGGCACCGGTTAGTCGGGCTGATTGAGGTAGTATGTACATGTAGACATGGTTAAAGTGACTATGCATATATGATGAACAGAGAGTAGCAGTAGCGTAAAAGAGGGGTTGGCGGGTGGTGGGTGGCGGAACACAATGCAGAAAGCCCAGTTAGCCAATGTGCGATGGCACTGGTTGGTCGGGCCAATTGAGGTAGTATGTACATAAATGTATAGTTAAAGTGACTATGCATATATGATAAACAGAGAGTAGCAGCAGTGTAAAAGAGGGGTTGGGGGGGCACACAATGCAAATAGACCGGGTAGCCATTTGATTAGCTGCTCAGGAGTCTTATGGCTTGGGGGTAAAAACTGTTCAGAAGCCTTTTTGTCCTACCCTTGGCACTCCGGTACCACTTGCCATGCGGTAGTAGAGAGAACAGTCTATGACTGGGGTGGCTGGGGTCTTTGACAATTTTTAGGGCCTTCCTCTGACACCGCCTGGTGTAGAGGTCCTGGCTGGCAGGCAGCTTAGCCCCAGTGATGTACTGGGCCGTACGCACTACCCTCTGTAGTGCCTTGTGGTCGGAGGCCGAGCAATTGCCGTACCAGGCAGTGATGCAACCAGTCAGGATGCTCTTGATGTTGCAGCTGTAGAACCTTTTGAGGATCTGAGGACCCATGCCAAATCTTTTTTGTTTCCTGAGGGGGGAAAGGCTTTGTCGTGCCCTCTTCACGACTGTCTTGGTGTGTTTAAACCATTCTAGTTTGTTGGTGATGTGGACACCAAGGAACTTGAAGCTCTCAACCTGCTCCACTACAGCCCCGTCAATGATAATAGGGCATGCTCGGTCCTCCTTTTCCTTAGTTGCTCAATTTTACATCTAACTAAGATGTTTGGTGCAGTAAAATGAGTTGTCTCTAGTTGAATGGTAACAAAGACTTTACTGACGAATCCCTACTGTTGACCAATCCCCGCCGAAGGGGCGTAGACTTCGGGTTGCCTGCAGAAATGTTCTTGTGTGCCAGAACAGCCGAAATAACGCTCAGGAAGCCCAAAACGAACAAAATGTCACAAAATGTCATCATAATATATGCACAAATTCTATAAAACTGTTTCTGTTGGAAAGTATGCGGACGCCTTAACCCTCTTAAGTTAATTGTTGTTGTTCATCAGTCAATCATAATTCCTCCTATCAGCGTCTCGTGTCAATCTTATAGCCTATATTTCAGAGATTCTTGAAAGTCAGGACAATCCTTGTCTGGCAGGGAAACTATATTTTTTAGATTGTTTATTTATTTGTGTATTATTTGAGCTTAAAAAATACATTTAGGGGAATTTAATAAGCGAAAAGATTTGCTTAGGAATTTTCAAAATATTTTATTTATTATTAATTTTTATGTCGGCTCTATGCTTGGAAATGCCCTTGTCCAGAGTGAAGGATCCCAATGTCAAAGTCTTCTAAAAACTGGCAATAATTAACATTAACAGACAAATTATCTTATGCAGTTTCTTGCAATAGTTCTCTCTTATTTTAAATAATATTTTTCTCAAAACTGTGATTCCTTAGATCAATCAGAAATCCTAAATTAATCAGGAATGAGCAGAGTCAGCTACACAGTAAGGTCCCCTTCTTTATGTACTCATTATATGTATCAAATCAAATCAAGCTTATATAGCACATTTCAGACATAGATGCAACACAATGTGCTTCATAGGAGAAAACTAACAAAACAAAAAACTACTACAAAAAATATTTAAATATACTACACAACAAACACCAGAGGATAAAAAACAAAGAATAACAATACAAACTTAAAAAGGTGTGCTTTTTAAATATGTCCACAGTTTCTCCACCCCTCAGGTTCTCTGGCAGGCGATTCCAGAGGCTGGGGGCATAGCAACTAAAGGCTGCCTCTCCATGCCTCTTGGTCCTAGGTTTTTAGATAGTTAAAAGGCCAGTGCCAGAGGACCTGAGGGACCTACTGGGTACATAACAAAAAATCATGTCTGACATGTATTGGGGTGGACAATCGTGGATTGTTTTAAAAACCATTAGAATAATCTTAAAATGTATTATAAAACTTACAGGCAGCCAGTGCAGAGACCTTAAAACCAGTGTAATGTGTGCTCTACGTCTGGCCTTGGTCAGTACCCATGCTGCAGCCTTCTGTATGTTTTGCAGTTGACCAATGGCTTTCTTGGATAGACCAGACAGGGGAGCGTTACAGAAGTCAAGCCAGCTTGTAATAAAAGCATGGATGAGTCTCTCTGTATCAGCCTGAGAAAGAAACGGCCGCACCTTGGCAATGTTCATCAGGTGGTACAAAGCTATTTTGGTCACATTTCTATTGTGTGAATCGAAATTGAGTTCAGAATCTAAAATGACACCTAGGTTTTTTTACCTGGTGTTTTACCTTTATTGTCTGTGAATTAAAATGTGCTGCCAGATTCGCTCTATGCTTTGGCTCCAACAATAAGTACCTTGGTCTTGTCTTGATTGAGCTGGAGGAAGTTGTGAGCCATTCGAGTATTTAAATCGCCACTCAATCACTGTCTTTGTCGGTCATTGTAAATGTTGCTTGTTTTCCTGAGAGGAATCTCCTACTATTTCCTGAGTACTTTAATATTTTGCACTTTGGGTTTCGTCCCGCTTTTATATATGGTGATTTAATAAATTCAGTAGTTTTAAACCTACGACTGCCTCCTGCCTACTCCTCTCTACACTTGTGACAGAATGACTGACCCAACAGAACAAGAAGCAGCAGGACATTCCAACCTCTCCAATATAGGAGCGAAGCGCCTGTACCACGACTTGTGTCTGGAGCACCTCGGGACTGCCATGGACAAGGTGGCAGTCTTATGTCAGCTGCAGGCTACACCACCACCTTCCCAGCTCTCCGCGATCGTTCCAGCCATCCCACCACCATCTACATCACCCGGTCCGATCAGCAACGTCCACTTGCTCCTCCGGAGCAGTTTGACGGCACCCCAGCTCACTGTAGGGCGTTTCTCCTGCAGTGTGACCTCCACCTTGCCCGTCATGCCGGGGCGGCCTCCGAGAGGGACAAGGTGGCCTTGGTGATCTCGGTGCTGACAGGCCGGGCTCAGGAGTGGGAGCACGCCGTTTGGGAGAGGGACAGTCCAGAAGTGCAGTCCTATGAGCGCTTCACCCAGCTCTTCTGTGCCGCTTTCGACCACCCTACTGAGGGCCGAGAGGGAGTTGAGCATCTCCTCTGTTTACGCCAGGGTTCGAGGACAGCGTCTGAGTATTCTCTGGATTTCCAGACGGTGGCTGCATTCACTGGCTGGAATGACTAGGCCCTGTTGACGGTTTTCCGCAGTGGGTTACAGGCGGTAGTCCAGACCGAGCTGAACAGTCGCGATGAGGACCTCACGCTGGACAAGCTGATCGACATGGCCATCCGCCTGGATAATCTCCTGCGTGCCCGTCGTCGCGGTTCGGGTCTCTCCCAGGAACCTCCAACGAGACTGTGGCCATGGAGGTGGGACATCAACGCGCCGTCAACAGGGTCTCTGCTCCTACTGCGGAGAGTTGGACCACCCCTGGAACACCTGTCCCAGAAGGAGAACCAGGCGAGGAAGCGCCACGCCGAGGACCGCTCCTGCACCTTCCCAGGTAGGCGTGAACGTGTCTTGCTCCTCTCTGTCCATCCAGCCCATCCTCCTTCCTGTCACCTTCCCAGACTATCCTGGCCCCCCACTGAGTCCTGCCCTAGTGGACTCAGGTTCTGCAGGCAATTTCCTAGACCGGTCAGTGGCCTAATCATTATGCATTCCTTTAGTCCCTTTACAACCCCCTAACCCAGTCAATGCCCTAGACAACCATCCCCTAGGAACAGGACTGGTGTGCCAGACCACGATTCCCATTTCCCTCACAGTTGCTCACAACCACCATGAACACATCACTTTCCTCATATTAAACTCTCCTGCACACCCCATAGTTTTAGGTTTCCCCTGGTTACAGTTGCATAACCCCAGGATATTGTGTGCAGATAGGAGGTTGTTGGGTTGGTCACAGGAATGTCAGGGGAGGTGTCTCTCTGCATCTGTGCCACCTCTGTGGAAAGTCCGGACCAGGCCACCCACGTCCCTATCCCAGAGGAATACTGGGACCTACATGTCGCTTTTTTGAAGACTTGTGCCACGTGCCTGCCCCCTCATCGCCCATGGGACTGCACTATCGACCTACTGCCTGGTTTTACCCTCCCGTGGGGGCACATCTACCCTCTCTCGAATGCAGAGACCGAAGCCATGGAGGTCTACGTCCAGGAGGCGCTGGTCCAAGGATTCCTCCGTCCGTCCACCTCTCCGGCCTCCTCCAGATTATTTTTCGTGAAGAAGGACAGAGGTCTCCTCTCCTGTATCGATTACCGGACACTGAATAAGGCAACTGTTCAATTCAGTTATCCCCTGACTCTCATACCCACTGTGATCGAACACATGCACGGCGCTCAGTAATTTACCTGATTGGATTTACACAGTGCCGACAACCTGGTGCGCATCAGAGAGGGGGATGAATGGAAGACTGCCTTCAGCACCAGCACCGGGCACTACGAATACAGGGTAATGCCCTACGGCCTGACAAATGCACCCTCAATGTTACAATCCTTCATTAACGAGGTGTTTAGAGACATGTTGGGTTGCTGTGTAGTGGTGTACATAGACAAAATCTTGGTGAACTCCACTACACGTGAGGAGCATGTCTCATGTCAGGTCCATTTTGGAGTAGCTGATAGTGCAACACCTGTACGCCAAGGCGCAGAAGTGCCTTTTCTTCCAGCAGGCAGTCTCCTTCCTGGGCTATCGGATATCCACCGCAGGAGGGGAGATTGAAGAGCAGAAGGTCAGTGCAATACGGTCGTGGCCTGTTCCATCCAACATAAAGGCGGTGCAGCGCTTCCTAGGTGTTGCCAACTATTTCAGGTGCTTCATTGGGGGTTTCAGCACATTGGTGGCCCCTCTCACCTCCCTCCTGAAGGGTAGTCCTCGACAGCTGCACTGGACTGAGGAGGCCTTCCGTGCGCGCAAGGAAGGTTTCAAGAACGCACCTGTTCTGGTTCACCCTGACCCGTCTCTGCCCTTCGTCGTGGAGGTGGACGCCTCCGAGGTTGGAGTAGGGCCTGTTCTCTCCCAACACACTGGATCGCTGCCTAAACTCCATCCATGCGCCTTCTACTCACGGAAGCTGTCTTCCGTAGAGCGGAATTCCGACATGGGGGATTGTGAGTTGCTGGCCGTCAAGAAGGCGCTGAAAACATGGCAGCACTGGCTGGAGGGTGCTCAACACCCATTCCTTGTTTGGACGGACCACCGGAGCCTAGAATATATTCGAGCAGCGAAGAGGCTGAACCCGTGTCAGGCCAGGTGGGCCCTATTCTTTGCCAGGTTTGACTTTACCCTCGCCTACCGGCCGGGATCTAAGCACATCAAGGCCAATGCGTTGTCCCGGGTGCATGACACAGAGGATCGGAGGGAGAAAGTGATCATTTTTTGCCTTTGGCAGCATTACAGCTGTGAGTTTTTCTGGGTAAGTGTCTAAGAGCTTTGCACACCTGGAGTGTACAATATTTGTCCATGACTCCTTAAAAATGATCAAACTCTCTTAACGTGGTTGTTGATCATCTCTAGACAGCCATTTTCAAGCTGATCTAAGTCAAAACTGTAACTAGGCCACTCAGGAACATTCAATGTCGTCTTGGTAAGCCACTCCAGTGTATAGTTGGCCTATGATTTGGCCTGTTCTAAGCTCTATTCCCTTTTTTTATCCTGAAAAACTCCAAAGTCCTTGCCGATGACAAGCATACCCATAACAAGATGCAGCCGGCTCCATTCCTGAAAATATGAAGCGTGGTACTCAGTGATGTGTTGTGTTGGATTTGCACCAAACATAACGCTTTGAATTCAGGAAAAAATGTTTTTTTCATTTCCAATTCTTTTGCAGACTACTTTTGTGCCTTATTGCAGGATGCATCTTTTTGAATATTTGTATTCTGTACAGGCTTCCTTCTTTTTACTCTGTCATTTATATTAGTATTGTGGAGTAACTACAATGTTGTTGATCCATCCTCAGTTATGTCCTATCACAGACATTAAACTCTGTTAGTGTTTTGTCCTTACAGAGTTAAGTGTGTTGCCCTCATGGTGAAATCCCTGAGTGGTTTCCCTCCTTTTTGGCAACTGATTTAGGAAGGACGCCTTTATCCTTGTAGTGACTGGGTGTATTGATACACCATCCAAAGTGTACAATTAATACAGTTGAAGTCAAAAGTTTACATACACTTAGGTTGGAGTCATTTAACTCATTTTTCAACCACTCCACAAATTTCTTGATAACAAACTATAGTTTTGGCAAGTCGGTTAGGACATCTACTTTGTGCATGACACAAGTAATTTTTCCAACAATTGTTTACAGACAGATTATTTCACTTATAATTCACTGTATCACAATTCCAGTGAGTCAGAAGTTAACATACACTAAGTTGACTGTGCCTTCAAACAGCTTGGAAAATTCCAGAAAATTATATCATGGCTTTAGAAGCTTCTGATAGGCTAATTGACATAATTTTAGTCAATTGGAGGTGTACCTGTGGATGTATTTCAAGGTTTACCATCAAACTCAGTGCCTATTGTTGCCTCTCAAAAGAAATCAGCCAAGACCTAAGAAAAAAAATTGTAGACCTCCACAAGTCTGGTTCATCCTTGGGAGCAACTTCCAAACGCCTGAAGGTACCACGTTCATCTGTACAAACAATAATACGCAAGTCTAAACACCATGGGACCATGCAGCCATCATACTGCTCAGGAAAGAGATGCGTTCTGTCTCCTACAGATGAACATACTTTGGTGCGAAAAGTGCAAATCAATCCCAGAACAACAGCAAAGGACCTTGTGAAGACGCTGGAGGAAACAAGTGCAAAAGTATCTATATCCACAGTAAAACGAGTCCTATATCGACATAACCTGAAAGGCCGCTCAGCAAGGAAGAAGCCACTATTCTAAAACCGGCATAAAAAAGCCAGACTACGGTTTGCAACTGCACATGGGGACAAAGATCACAATTTTTGGAGAAATGTCCTCTGGTCTGAAAAATAGAACTGTTTGGCCATAATGACCATTGTTGTGTTTGGAGGAAAGAAGGGGAGGCTTGCAAGCCGAAGAACACCATCCCAACCGTGAAGCACGGGGGTGGCAGCATCATGTTGTGGGGGTGCTTTGCTGCAGGAGGGACTGGTGCACTTCACAAAATAGATGGCATCATGAGGATGGAAAATGATGTGGATATATTGAAGCACGATCTCAAGACTTCAGTCAGGAAGTTAAAACTTGGTCGCAAATGGGTCTTCCAAATGGACAATGACCCCAAGCATACATCCAAAGGTGTGGCAAAATGGCTTAAGGACACCAAAGTCAAGGTATTGGAGTGGCCATTACAAAGCCCTGACCTCAATTTTATAGAAAATCTGTGGGCAGAACTGAAAAAGTGTGTGCGAACAAGGAGGCCTACAAACCTGACTCGGTTACACCAGCTCTGTCAGGAGGAATGGGCCAAAATTCACCCAACTTATTGTGGGAAGCTTGTGGAAGGCTACCCGAAACGTTTGACCCAAGTTAAACAATTTAAAGGCAATGCTACCAAATACCAATTGAGTGTATGTAAACTTCTGACCCACTGGGAATGTGATGAAAGAAATAAAAGCGGAAATAAATCATTCTCTCTACTACTATTCTGACATTTCACATTCTTAAAATAAAGTGGTGATCCTAACTGCCCTAAGACACGGAATTCTTACTAGGATTAAATGTCAGGAATTGTGAAGAACTGAGTTTAATGTATTTGACTAAGGTGTATGTAAACTACCGACTTCAACTGTAACTGCACCGTGCTCAAAGAGATATTCAATGTCTGCTTTTTTTTTACCCATCTACAAATTAGGTGTCCTTCTTTGCAAACATTCTGAAAATCTTCCTGCTTTTCTGGGGATGAATCTGTGCTTGAAATTCACTGCTCGATTGAGGGACCTTACTATTATCTGTATGTGTGGGGTACAGAGATGGGGTAGTCATTTAAACACTATTATTGCACACAGAGTCCATGCAGCTTATTATGTGACTTGTTAAGCACATTTTACTCCTGAACTTATTTAGGCTTACCATATTATAAGGGTGGAATACTTAAAGTCAAGACGTTTCAGCTTTTAATTTTTTATTAATTTGTAAACATTTCCAAAAAACAATTCTACATTGACATGATGGGGTATTGTGTGTAAATTAGTGACACAAAATCTAAATTTAATCCTGAGGTATTGATGATGCAGGAATCGAAGAAGTAGCCTTACGCTAGACATAGAAGGCTCCAGAGTGGTGCAGGGGTCAAAGGCACTGCATCGCAGTGCTAGCTGTGCCACTAGAGATCCTGGGTTCGAGTCCAGGCTCTGTCGCAGGGATGTCCTTGTCCCATCGCGCACTAGCAACTCTTGTGGCGGGCCGGGTGCAGTGCACACTGACACGGTCGCCAGGTGTACGGTGTTTCCTCCGATACATTGGTGCGGCTGGCTTCCGGGTTAAGTGAGCATTGTGTCAAGAAGCAGTGTGGCTTGGTTGGGTTGTGTTTCAGAGGATGCATGGCTCTCGACCTTCACCTCTCCCGAGTCCGTACGGGAGTTGCAGCGATGAGACAAGACTGTAACTACCAATTGGATACCAAAAATATATATAAAAATATATATAAATAAATAGAAGGACATGAAACAAGCAAACACAATTAAATAAACATATGCTTGAATGATCAATTACCCATCAATGCATCATCAATTCAGCACATATCCAGGCAGGCAGTAAGTGACCTCCATAAGCCTGACACATTGTATATATGTAGGTTAGAGTCGTTGTTGAGAATGGAAGTGGCTTGTCGTGAATATCTAGTCTTGGGAGCAGCACAAAGTCTCTCATGACAGAGGCGGGCAGATTTTATCTAGCCTAATACAAATTGATTGCCCTTGAAATCTAACAAAATTGCTTAGCAAGTAACAAGCTAGATTTAATGCATTATATAATCATTAAATGTTGCAACAATTAGTTAATTTCCATTAACACCCTACATAGAGAGAGGGAGAGATGGAGAAGGAGAGAGAGGGAGGAAAGAGACAAAGTTGGAGAGAAGGAGAGAGAGAGGAATGAGAGGGAGAGAGGAAGGGAGGGAGGAAGGAAAAGCATTGATAGAGGACAGTGGAGAGGAGAATACACATGCAGGAATATGAAACAACTGTGGTGATTAGCATCCCGGCAGAGAGTGACAGTGACATTGGCATTGGCTGTCAATGTCAGCCCCTTTTGTGGAGTTTCACCGCAATGGTCTTCATTTTGTGACATTATTAGCTTAAATGAAAAAGAATGAAGAATTCAAGATTTCTTTGGATTCTGTATTAATTGAAGCCAGTTGGAATCTTGCTCAAGAAAAAAAGAGTGAGAAATTCAAAGGAAGGAGTCTCTTCGCCACCTAAACCATTTCATTTTAACCTTTTAAATAAGGCATATTTGTGAGGATGTGAGACTCCACAGACAGATGCTCACTGTAACAGATGCCAAATCCCTCCACAACACTTAATGCTGCTGTGTGAGCGTGTGTGTGCGTGGGAGAGACAGTGAAGTATAAGAGACTAAGCTTATCTTTAAAAAATCAAATATTTTCATAATTCTCTGTATTCAATATTTGATGAGACACAAGAGACTGTGTCCATGGAGCTGTGGTAGGTCATAGTCTTAACACCGAGGTCCCCTCTGTTACCATCCAGGGAGGAGAGGTTGACTAGAGGGCATCACAGTCACACTGGCCTGATTGGCATGCTTAACCATGCAAATTAATGACTTTGAAGACAAAGGCATTGTCTGTTAACCCTGGAGTCCAACATAAAACATGTAGCATCACAAAAATAAATGACCAAGAACAAAAAGGAGAATGTTTTGTGATATATCAACGGTCTCTTTCCCCCCCAAAACTATTGCAAACCCTTTCACCACATTAGCTGGACCAAATCAACATGACACATCAATATACCATAACCATAAAATAAATGGTTTTACTGTTGCAAGATTTCCCTCAATGACTAGTCGCTGTGATCTGGACACGTACTGCATGCCTATGGGTAAATACTGTAAGTAAATACAAATCATCTGCAATAGTACTCTATTGTGCACTCATCCCGCCCACTGGGCACACTACGTCATTTTAATGTGTAGAATTGGGTAACATTTGGTAGATACATTGATCAGTGGTGTAATATGTGCAGAGAGATACATATATATGTGTTCATCTACAAAGCCCTTTTGGGTAAACTCCATCTTTACCTCTGTAGTCTGGTCTCCTTCACCACCAGCAGTTACCATACCTGGTCTGCTAGGTGGTTGCTACTTGAAGTCCCCAGGACATTCACAGTATTAGGCAAGACTGCCTTCTCTTCTTGTGAACCAGACGCATGGAATAGTCTACAATCCATGCTTCATCTAGATATGTTCATGCCACTGAATGAATTTAAAATATTGATGGGAGACTGTTACGGAGGAGTGTAAATGTATTTTTTAGGCTGGATCATGTTGTTGTATTGTATTGTTGTATGTTTAATTCTGTAATGTAGTGATTGTTGCTGCCTTCTTGGCCAGGTCTCCTTTGAAAAAGAGACTCTGGGTCTCAATGGGCTTTTCCTGGTTAAATAAAGGTTAAATAAAATAAAATAAGTAAGTACTTAAGTACAAATACTTTAAAGTACTTCTTAAGTAGTTTTTGGGGGTATATGTACTTTACTATTAATATTTTTGATAACTTTTACTTCACTAAATTCCTAAAGAAATTTATGTACTTTTTACTCCATACATTTTACCTGACACGCATAAGTACATTTTGAATGCTTAGCAGGACAGGAAAATGGTCCAATTCACACACTTATCAAGAGCACATCCCTGGTCTTCCCTACTGCCACTGATCTGGCAGACTCACTAAACACGAATGCTTCGTTTGTAAATTGTGTCTGAGAGTTAGAGTGCCCCTGGTTATCCATAAATGAAAAAAACAAGAAAATTGTGCCATCTGGTTTGCTTAATAAAAGTAATTTCAAGTTATTTATACTTTTATTTTTGATACTTGATATTTTAGTAATTAAATTGACTTTTGACACTTAATTATCAAATACTTTAAAACTTTTACTCAAATAGTATTTTACTGTGTGACTTTCACTTTTACTTTAGTCATTTTCTAAATGAGCTCTAGGAAGAGTCTTGGTGGTTCCAAACATCTTCCATTTAAGAATGATGGAGGTCGCTGTATTTTTGGGTATGTTCAATGCTGCAGAAATGTTTTGGTACCCTTCCCCAGATCTGTGCTTCGGCACAATCTTGTATCGGAGCTCTATGGACAATTCCTTCGACCTCATGGCTTGGTTTTTACTCTGACATGCACTGTCAACTGTGGGACCTTATATCGCCAGGTGTGTGCCTTTCCAAATCATGTCCAATCAATTGAATTTACCACAGGTGGACTCCAATCAAGTTGTAGAAACCTCTCAACGATTATCAATGGAAACTGGATGCACCTGAGTTCAATTTTGAGTCTCATAGCAAAGGGTCTGAATGCTTACGCAAATAAGGTATTTCAGATTTTTTTTTTTTCATAAAATTTCTAAAAACCTGTTTTCCCTTTGTCATTATGGGGTATTGTGTATAGATTGTTGACGTTTTTTATTTATTTAATCAATTTTAGAATTAGGCTTTAACGTAACAAAATGTGGAAAAAGTCAAGGGGTCTGAATACTTTTTGAAGGCACTGTATACAAAACCTTAAGAACTCATGTTCTTTCCAAGACTGAGGTGAATCCAGGTGAAAGCTACAGTATGACCCCTTATTGATGTCACTTGACAAAATATTTACGTGCCTTTGAATGGGGTATGATAGTAGGTGCCAGGCGCACAGGTTTGTGTCAAGAACTACAATGCTACTGGATTTTTCAGACTCAACAGTTTCCTGTGTGTATCAAGAATGGTCCACCACCCAAAGAACATCCAGCCATCTTGACAATTGTGGGAAGCAGTGAAGTCAACATGGGCCAGCATCCTTGTGGAACGCTTTCGACACCTTATAGTGTCCATTCCCTGATGAATTTAGGCTATTCACATACACTACATACGCACGCATACACATAACACACAAACGCATATTGACACAATACAACACAAACACATAATTTGTCCTTAACTGACTTGCCTAGTTAAATAAAGGTAAAATACATTTGACAAATAAATTAAAACAATTCCAGGTTACTCATGAAGCTGGTTGAGAGAATGCCAAGAGTGTGCAAAGCTGTCATCAAGGCAGAGTGGCTACTTTGAAGAATCTAAAATGTAAAATATATTATAATTTAAAAAAAAATTTGGTTACTACATGATTCCATATGTGTTATTTCATTGTTTTGATGTCTTCACTATTATTCTACAATGAAGAAAATAGTCAAAATAAAGAAAAACCCTTGAATGAGTAGGTGTTTCCAAACTTTTGACTGGTACTGTACTTACAGTGCCTGCAAAAAGTATTCAAACCCTTTAACTTATGTTGTGTTACAGACTGAATTCGAAATGGATTAAATAAATACAAATTCTCACCCATCTACACACAATAAGTGAAAACATGTTTTTGAAATTTGGGAAATGTATTGAAAATTAAATATAGAAATGTCAAATTAACATAAGTATTCACACCCCTTAGTTAATACCTTGTTTATGTTATTGTCCTGCTGAAAGGTGAATTCATCTCCCAGTGGCTGGTGGAAAGCAGACTTAACAAGGTTTTCTGGGCCTCCCGGGTGGCGCAGTGGTCTAGGGCACTGCATCGCAGTGCTAACTGCGCCACCAGAGTCTCTGGGTTCGTGCCCAGGCTCTGTCGCAGCCGGCCGCGACCGGGAGGTCCGTGGGTCGACGCACAATTGGCATAGCGTCGTCCGGGGTAGGGAGGGTTTGGCCGGTAGGGATATCCTTGTCTCATCGCGCTCCAGCGACTCCTGTGGCGGGCCGGGCGCAGTGCGCGCCAACCAAGGGGGCCAGGTACACGGTGTTTCCTCCGACACATTGGTGCGGCTGGCTTCCGGGTTGGAGGCGCGCTGTGTTAAGAAGCAGTACGGCTGGTTGGGTTGTGCTTCGGAGGACGCATGGCTTTCGACCTTCATCTCTCCCGAGCCCGTACGGGACCTGTAGCGATGAGAAAAGGTAGTAATTACTAGCGATTGGATACCACGAAAATTGGGGAGAAAATGGGATAAAAAAAAATATATATATTTTTTTTAAAACAACAAAAAAAACAAGGTTTTCTGCTAGGAGTTTGCCTGTGCTTAGCTATTTTAAAAAATCCTGAAAAACTCTCCAGTCCTTAACGATTAAAAGCATACTCATAACATGATGCAGCCACCATGATGCTTGAAATTGCTTTTCCAAAGTTTTTGCAGTATTATTTTAATGCCTTGTTGCAAACAGGATGCATGTTTTGGAATATTTTTATTCTGTACAGGCTTTCTTCATTTAACCCTATTAAGTAGGTTAGTATTGTGGAGTAAATACAATGTTGTTGATCCATCCTCAGTTTTCTTCTATCACAGCCATTCAACTCTGTAATTGTTTTATAACAGGAAAGAGTTAGGAAAGACGCCTGTATCTTTGTAGTGACTGGGTGTCTTGATACCCCATCCAGAGTGTAATTAATAATTTCACCATGCTCAAAGGGATATTCAATGTGACCAATAGGTGCCTTTCTTTGCGAGACATTGTAAAACCTCCCTGGTATTTGTGGTTGAATCTGTGTTTGAAATTCACTGCTCGACTGAGGGACCTTAAAGATCATTACATATGAGGTAGTCATTCAAAAATCATGTTAAACGCTATTATTGCACACAGAGTGAGTCCATGAAACTTATTATGTGACTTAAATTTTTACTCCTGAACTTATTTAGGCTTGCCATAACAAAGGGGTTGAATACTTATCGACTCAAGATGTTTCAGCTTTTCATTTTTTATTAATTTGTAACAATTTCGAAAAACATAATTTTGCTTTGACATTATGGGGTATTGTGAGTAGGCCAGTGACAAAACAAATCTACATTTAATCCATTTTCAATGTAGACTGTAACAAGATCTGGAAAAAGCCAAGTGGTGTGAATACTTTCTGAAGGCACTGTACACATTACACACACGCACACTCTTTTACACATCATTTGCTGCTGCTTCTCTGTTCTTTATTTTACTCTTATAATTATCTATCCTGATGCCTAGTCACTATACCCTGCCTTCATGTACATATCTACCTGGAATACCTCATACCTCTGCACATTGATCTGGTACTGGTACTCCCTGTATATAGCTCCACATTGATCTGGTGCTGGTACTCCCTGTATATAGCTCCACATTGATCTGGTACAGGTACTCCCTGTATATAGCTCCACATTGATCTGGTACTGGTACTCCCTGTATATAGCTCCACATTGATCTGGTGCTGGTACTCCCTGTATATAGCTCCACATTGATCTGGTACTGGTACTCCCTGTATATAGCTCCACATTGATCTGGTACTGGTACTCCCTGTATATAGCTCCACATTGATCTGGTACAGGTACTCCCTGTATATAGCTCCATTCTTGTGTATTTTATTTTATTCCTCTAGTGTTACAATTTAATTTTTTAACTCTGCATCGTTGAGAAGGGCTCTTAAACAAGCATTTCACGGTAAAGTCCAGTTGTATAAGGCACATGTGACAAATACAACTTGATCATAAAACTCATGTCACATACAGTGTCAACGTTTGATGTACAGTTACAAGATGACACGGTGTCATATTCTGGGTTGTTCTGAACAGAATGAGCCTATGTTTGTCTATTGTGAAGAAAGATTGCAGCAGAACACCTGAAAGCACTCATGACTCCTTTCTATGTGTACCATAATTAAGATCTGTTTCTCGGAATTGCCTTGTGAACGCCTAACATTGTAAGATCACATTTTATAACTTAGCTAGTCCTGTTGGCAATAGAGCAAGCTTTCAAATGATGCCCACCTGACCCAGATTGCTATATATAATGGGCATAAACAACAGACTTTTTCACCAGTATGGCAGATGCATGATTACTTGCCTCTGTGTTGCCAGTAATAGTCAACCCATGTGCTACATTGTATTTTTTTGGTGTATTTATTTTTTTAAAGGGTGGATCAGCTTAATATTGTGGAAAGTTTGTTGCTTCCATCAATGTAATTGTCTGCATCATTCCCAATCCCCCATATATTTTTTTTGTAAATATATATATATATATTCATATACATACACGTACACACACACATGCATACATATACATATACAGTATATACATACACATACCTATATAGATGTACATACGTTTTTTTATTTTTTATATACCTTAATTATTCCCCGCAAACCCTACCACCCTTCCCCCAGTTGGAGTAAACTAATAAACAATAACACTTAGGCATTTACCTTCAGTTTATACATCTTATACACATTTTACAGACACAATCTATTTTACAATAGCTATTTTTTGTTTGTTTTTAGTCCTTCCTCTATTTCTGATGTCCATCCAATTTGATTTTTATTTGTAACTGTGCTATTTCACAACATTTCTGAACCTATATACATTTTACAGACCCCGTATGTGTTACATTGGTTATCTTGTTATTAGTCCCACCCTTCAGCTCCATTCAACCCCTCCCATCTATCTCTCAACATCATCCATTTTTGGATTCCTATTTGCCATATATTTTTCAACTGTGCTGTGATGTTTCACAAAAGTACTGAACCTTTCTATTCTCATAGCTTCTACAGATTGTAAATTCAAAATAATTTTTGGGCTGAAATAATTATTATACTATTGATTGATTGACTATAGCTTTTCAAATCACCCAGTATTGCTCTCTGCAGCATTAGTTCTAGGCAAATGTTGCAATTCTTCAGCAATTCCTGAACCTTTGACCAAAAATGAGCCACATATGGACAATACCAAAATAAATGATCTAATGGCTCTGCCTCCTCACAGCAGAATCTGCAGAGCTGGGAAGGTTGTATCCCCCATATATATATAACATTCTATTAGTTGCAATAATTTTGTATAGTAATTTAAATTCAAAAATGTGAAGTTTGAATCCGGCGTTGTTTTGCATATCAATTCATAAACCATGTGCCATGGAATGTGTACATCGAAAATCTCTTCCCAACTATTTTACAATTTATATGGCACAGCTGTCAGTTTTTTGGTCCTTAAATGAAATTGGTATATCTTTTTATTTATCACACTTTTCTTTAACCATTTATGTTCTTTAATACAGGGCCGACATACAAGTTCCTTACTTTTTTCCCCTTCTACTTGCCTCTTCCATTTTTTGTGGTAATGCTGCAATTAGTTGGTTGTAATTTTGGGTAGAACAGACATTTCCATATGTCAATGTTAGCTGCATGTGTGACATAACTCCACCAGTCCTATTTATGATATCTTCACACGAAGGCCAAATTAGGAAAAAAATTAGGAAAGAAATTCATACAATTAGCTTCAGTTAGTGGAGATGGAGGAGACTGAAACAAAAACATTCTTGAAGTACTTTACTTCCTCTTTCAAAATATAATTCAGTGAATCATGCGTGACTCCATCATTTGTATCAAGTTTCAATAAAAAATGTTTGGTAGCATTTCTATATTGAAGATTGAAATAGAATTTGGTGCATTTTTCCCCATATTCGATTCAGTTCACTTTATTTTTTATAATATATTACACTGGATCTTTCTTGAATAAGTTCCTCCATTTCTTTTTGTTTTTCCTCTAACTTGTTCTGTGCCTCTATGGTACAGTTTTTATTGCTATCTAACTGTACTGTTAGTCCTTCAATTTCCTTTGTTAATATTGACTCTTTTGATCTAAATTGCTTTAGTTTTATAGATGAGTACTGAATTGCATGGCCTCTAAAGGCACATTTAAAAGTGTCCCATACAATAAGGGCATCTTCTGTACCTATGTTATGTCTGAAAAAGTCCGTTATAAATTCTTCTGTCCTAGTTCTAAACAATTTATCATCTAGAAGGCTTTGATTAAATTTCCAATATCCTCGCCCACGTGGAAATTCTGTAAGAGTAATATATATGCCAATTATGTGATGATCCGACCGCATTCTGTCCCCTATCAACACTTTTTAAACTTTTGGTGCCAGAGAGAATGGCATAAGAAAGTAGTCAAGACAACTAGCTTGATTAAACCTCCTCCATGTATATCTCACTAGGTCAGCGTATTTAAGTGTGTTACATTGTAGTAACTGATCTACTGAATTCACACACACACACACACACACACACACACACACACACACACACACACACACACACACACACACACACACACACACACACACACACACACACACTCACACTCACACTCACACTCACACTCACACACACACACAGCTGTGCTTCAAGACTGTCAAAAGACCACCCGTTTATTATGGAGAGAGATCTTAACTTGTGGAATTTTAAACAGATGCATGCAGGACTATGTTACCCTACACACTTCCCATTTCCTTCAGTTTCCATAACTCGTGTCCAGAGCATTTGTCCCAGAATCTACCCAATTAAGCCAACTCCCAGGTAAGGGATTAAATGTGAAGCATCAGTAGGTGCTGACTGCATCAGGCGGACGTGGCCTAGCTATCTGACAGCACATCAATTTTAGTCGGATGGACGGGAGCCTGGGAGGAGCAGCACTGATTAAACCAGTACTTGTTGGAGCTGACGTCTCTCCGGACTCCCACCCGTCACCAATGGCAACTCAAGCGCTGAGAGTGAAATAGTGTTCAGGGTCACCAAGGTTTTTGATGATCTGGCAGCAAGCGTACATTTAGAGGTGACGCTCAACCCTCTCTCCTTCTCCAACTATCCCAAAATAGAATGATTTACCAGCCAATGCTAAGAACTCCAGTGCTCACACACAGTATCCTTGGAAATAATGGTTGACTCCTTCTGTCACTATTTCCTCCCTTAATGAATTGGGGATCCTTCAACTGTGTTTTAACTGCAAGACAGCAGACGGGTCACACCAAACTGGCCCAACAGAATTAAACCATACAACTGAACTACACTGTATGAGGCCTGATCTAAATAGAACAGCAGAGCTGATCACCGCTGTCAGGTTTCTATTCAGACTCTCATCTTGAGAACTGCTGCTGGTAAAATGAGACTCAGGCTTTTACAGCAAATGTCACATCACAGCCTCTTCCTACCATTGTAAATTAGATAGTAAACTGCCATGTCATTTTAGATATCCAAAAAAGGCAATGGTTTCTGAGAGGGACCAAACACCTAGCACAAATAGTTTTCAGATCCTTTTGATTATACAGTAGATATCCTGTGATGTGTTGGTCAAAACTGTGGCAATGGAGTATGTGATCATGTTTGCTAAAATGCACGGTATAGTATGCAGTCCTATTGTCACTGTGTTGTCTTAAACATAGGTTTTTAAAACCAGCAGCAATATAAAGGCATTGTAATTAATAACCTTCTTCACTGTATAATATAAACTGAGGGTTTAAGATGAATGTGTCTCCAGTACTGCAGCATTGACTAAAAACACAGTGTACTGATAATCGGTGAGAGTCAGTATGTAAGATGGCGCCCGAGCAGAAAGCAGACGATTTACATGCCCCCAACCAATTGTGTTTTTTTGTTTGTTTATTTGTGTTATTCGTAACTTATATTTTTACTTATTATGTACATAATGTTGCCGCTACCTCCCCTTATGACTGAAAATAACTTCTGGACAACAGGACTGCGATTACTCACCACAAACTGGCAGAATCCTTATTTTCGAATAACGAGTCTGACCTGGCCAACGCGAACGATATACTGCTTTCTCAGGAACAGGCCCAGATCCCCGTGTTTCGCGTGTAGAGGAGGCGGAGAAAAAGGGGCCGGAGCGGGCTGCCTTCTGAGAATTTGTAGGCGATCAAATAAACCGGCACTTCCTTCCATTCTGCTAACAAATGTGCAATCTTTGGACAATAAAATCGATGACCTACACGGGAGATTAAACTACCAACGGGACATTCAAAACTGTAATATATTATGCTTCACGGAGACGTGGCTGAACGACGACACTATCAACATACAGCTGGCAGGTTACACGCTGCACCGGCAGGATAGAACAGCGGCGTCTGGTAAGACAAGGGGTGGCGGACTATGTACTTTTGTAAATAACAGCTGGTGCACAATATCTAAGGAAGTCTCGAGCTAATGCTCGCCTGAGGTAGAGTATCTCATGATAAACTCTAGACCACACTACCTACCTGGAGAGTTTTTATCTGCATTTTTCGTAGATGTTTACATACCACCACAGTCTAAGACAATATTGAATGAGCTGTATTCCGCCATAAGCAAACAAGAAAACGCTCACCCACAGGCGGTGCTCCTAGTAGCCGAGGACTTTAATGCAGGCAAACTTAAATCCATTTTACCAAATTTCTATCAGCATGATCAAAAATATGGACCACCTTTACGCAACACAGAGACACAGTGTTAGATCAATAAAAAAAGTGGTCAGATGAAGCAGATGCTAAGCTACAGGACTGTTCTGCTAGCACAGACTGGAATATGTTCCGGGATTCCTCCGATGGCAATGAGGAGTACATCACATCAGTCATTAGCTTCATCAATAAGTGCATCGATGACGTCGTCCCCACAGTGACCGTACGTACTTACCCCAACCAGAAGCCATGGATTACAGCCAACATCCACACTGAGCTAAAGGCTAGAGCTGCCGCTTTCAGGGAGCAAGGCTTTAACCGGGAAGCTTATAATAAATCCTGCTGTGTCCTCTGACGAACCATCAAAAAGACAAAGAGTCAATACAGGACTAAGATCGAATCTCTGATGCTCGTCGGATGTAGCAGAGCTTGCAAACCATTACAGACTACAAAGGGAAGCACATCCGAGAACTGCCTAGTGACACGAGCCTACCAGACGAGCTAAACTGCTTATATGCTCGCTTCAAGGAAAATAACACTGAAACATGCATGAGAGCACCAGCTGTTCTGGAAGACCGTGTGATCACGCTCTCCGCAGCCGATGTGAGTAAGACCTTTAAAGAGGTCAACATTCACAAGGCCGCAGGGCCAGACGGATTACTAGGACGTGTACTGCGAGCATGCGGTGACCAACTGGCAAGTGTTTTCACTGACATTTTCAACCTCTCCCTGTCCGAGTCTGTAATACCAACATGTTTCAAGCAGACCACCATAGTGCCTGTGTCCAAGAACACTAAGGTAACCTGCCTAAACGACTACCGACCCGTAGCACTCACGTCTGTAGCCATGAAGTGCTTTAAAAGGATGGTCATGGCTCACATTAACACCATTACCCCAGAAACCCTAGACCCACTACAATTTGCATACAGATGATGCAATCTCTGTTGCACTCCACACTGCCCTTTCCCACCTGGACAAAAGGAACACCTATTGGTAGAATGCTGTTCATTGACTACAGCTCAGCGTTCAACACCATAGTGCCCTCAAAGCTCATCAATAAGCTAAGGACTCTGGGACTTAACATCTCCCTCTGCAACTGGATCCTGGACTTCCTGACGAGCCGCCCCAGGTGGAAAGGGTAGGTAACAACACATCCGCCACGCTGATCCTCAACACAGGGGCCCCTCAGGGGTGGGTGCTCAGTCCCCTCCTGTATCCCTGTTCACTCATGACTGCACGGCCAGGCTCGACTCCAACACCATCATTAAGTTTGCCGATGACACAACAGTGGTAGGCCTGATCACCGACAACGACGAGACAGCCTACAGGGAGGAGGTCAGAGACATGGCTGTGTGGTGCCATGACAACAACCTTTTCCTCAACGTGATCAAGACAAAGGAGATGATTGTGGATGACAGGAAAAAGAGGACTGAGCACGCCCCCATTCTCATTGACGGGGCCGCAGTGGAGCAGGTTGAGAGCTTCAAGTTCCTTGGTGTCCACATCACCAACAAACTAACATGGTCCAAGCACACCAAGACAGTCATGAAGAGGGCACGACAAAACCTTTCCCCCTCAGGAGACTGAAAAGATTTGGCATGGGTCTTCAGATCCTCAAAAGGTTCTCCATTCAAGTACGATGGACAACGCCCTACTACAACAGTTGATCACGGCACAGCAGACAACCATAGAACTCCTGCAACAACAGCTGAGCCGGCGAGAAGAACCTAGAGTTAAGCCAAGAGCGGCTGCTCACGCCATCTTACCTCGTTTCTCCAAGGAGGATGATATCGAGGCCTTCCTCATGACCTTCAAAAGGACGGCCACCTTGGAAGAGTGGCCGCCCACAGTTGCTGGAACCTGGAATGGGAGTAGGACATGTGATAGAGACCCTCGTAGGGGACAAGATATTGAGGGAATTACCCAGTGACTTAAAAAGGGTTGTGGGGCAAGCCAACCCGTTGTCAGCTGACGACATAGCCCAGGCGGTGGAAACATATCGATCTACAGGGGAGTTGTTAAAAAGTGACAAGGAGGAACAGAAGGATTCTCCAAATCCCGTTACACAACTCACCCCGGCGTGTCCGCCACCGAAACGCCCAAACCCCCTCCGGAGGTGAGAGAAGTCATCCCCCACACAGCAGGGTCAGTGTTATAAATGTAAGTCTCCCGACCATTATGCCCCACAATGTCCTAGCAAGGACGAGTCCATGATCACGGAGTCATCACTGCCCATCCACACACATCGCGGTTCGAGAGGGCAGGATCAACACTGTGTGTTAGCAGAAATAGCTCCAGCCCCAGAGATTCCGGTTCGAGTAGAAGGACAAGATGTGGTAGCCATTCTCGACTCGGGAAGTATGGTTACGTTAGTAGAGGAGCGGATGGTGACCTCCGCAACACTGCTACCAGACAAAGTAGCCGAGTCCTGTATCCATGGAGACACCCACTATTACCCCACCGTGAATCTGTCTATTCTCACTCTGAAAGGAAGGTGTACAATCAGGGCAGGGAAAGTACCCCAGCTGAAGGTGCCATTATTGATCAGGAGAGACTGTCCCCTATATAAGGAGCTTCGGCAGATGACGTTATGCACGGGAAGAAGGGGGACAGGAAAGAAGAAAAAGCACAAATCCAAGCCGGAGGTAGTAGTCCTACAAGGAGATGTAGCCGCGTCCTCGTCCTCTGGAGCAGAGGAAGAAATAGCGACCCAACGTTTATGACAGATATTCCAGGAAACCACCGATGAAGACACCTGCGAAGGGTTATACACGACCCAGGAAGGAAGGAGGCTCCGGAGGATCGCCCAAAGACTGCCTTCGCCACACCAGAGGGGCTTTTCCAGTATGTGAGGATGCCCTTCGGACTGCATGGTGCCGCTGCAACTTTCCAACGCCTCATGGATGCCATTCTACGAACCCATCAAGAGTACGCAGCGGCGTACATAGACAATGTGGTCATCCACAGCGAGGACTGGGATAGTCACCTCCTTCCCAACGGTGCTCGTGAGTCTGGAAGCCAGAGGGTTGATGGCCAATCCCAAAAAATGCTGCCTGGGCCTGTCCGAAGCGAAATACCTGGGGTACACCGTTGGGAATGGGAAAATACGCCCACAGGCAGAGAAGACCAGGGCAATTCGGGACTGGCCTCGACCACGGACCAAGCGGGACGTTCGGGCGTCCTTAGGGATAACGAGATATTATCGCCGTTTTATCCCGGGATATGCAACCATTGCCAACCCCCTCACAAACCTCATCAAGAAAAACTTGCCAAACCAGGTAGAGTGGAAAGACGAGACGGAAGATGCCTTTCAATCGCTAAAAAATGGCCTGTGTTCTGATCCCGTCCTACAGGCTCCGGACTTCTCACAAGAGTTCATTGTGCAGGTAGATGCCTCGGATACGGGGCTCGGGGCCGTACTAGCTCAGGATGAAGGCGAAGCAGAGAGGCTGACTCTCTTCATAAGTAGGAAGTAGCGCCCCTCATAAGTAGCGCCCCTCACGTGGATGGCTGGTAAGAGAAACAATAACAACAGAATAGCCAGATGGTTTCTGGCTTTAAAACTGTTCTCCTTCCATGTCATCCACAGGGCTGGATCAAGGAATGGGAATGCAGACGCGCTGTCCCGACGCGACCAAGACGGTGCGTCTGGCGCCCGACCCTCCGGTTCGTTCCTGAGGGGGAGGTATGTGGAAGGACCACCAGAGGGCAGGCTGGGCTCACGGATAGTAGCCCAACAAATTACTTGGTCCGCTCATACTACCTACATGTACATGTTACCTCAACTAACCGGTGCCCCCGCACATTGACTCGGTACCGGTACCCCCCTGTATAAATCTTGCTATTGTTATTTTACTGCTGCTCTTTAATTACTTGTTACTTTTATTTCTTATTCTTATCTGTATTTTTTTAAACTGCATTGTTGTTTAGGGGCTCGTAAGTAAGCATTTCACTATAACCTGTTGTATTCGGTGCATGTGACTAATAAAATTTGATTTGATTTGAGGATACAAAGCCCAGCACTGGCTGTTCCTCCCAGGCCAATCCATCCATCATTGCTACACTGAATCATCTCATTGTCAATAACGGATGGAGCAATACATTACAGCCATGTGGTAACTGTTAGTGTTAATGACATTGAGCAGTCCCCTTGAGTACAGAAAACGCCTAGATGCACAACACACTTGCTTAGTAAGGTAATAATATATGGAAATTCATTGTGAGGTAAACAAATAGGAGACCGGTGGATTCGGCTTAGAGGCCTGCTCATAGGGAATGCCATTTCACTGCAATATTTAACAACAATGTACAAATGACTACTTCAGTGCAAAACAACCCAAAATCTGTCCCCCCACCTCCACATCCTCAAAGGTTGAGATTTTCAATCACTGTAATAATTGCAGATTTTATATTACAATGGGACTTTGACATTTTCATACATTCTAAACCCCCAGTATTGCCAAAGTTCCTACTTTGTGTGCCACTGCAGCATGTGGGCTGATATTAACTTCCTGTTTCCCCAATAAATCAGGGAGCCCTGACCGCTTATCTCTGTCTGATACCCAGATCAATCTGCCTTTTAAACCCCAGCCCACTCCGCCTAGTGTGAAGCCAGCACATCAGGCACAGCCCGCCAGCCTGTGTCCCAAATCCAAAGTCAAAGCCACAGGAAGAGATGGGGAGTGAGGATTGATCTCAGCTATGGTAGGTAAAGAATTCAGAGTGCATACAGGGTTTATGTGTGATCTACTGTAAATGCCATAATGCTAATCTGAAAACCAAACAGGGTGTCTGATTTGCTTATGCTATGCCCGGCAAAGCTGTGATGTATCATTGGGCTCATCTGTATTTGTCCGCCTGTGTGGTTTCCCAACTCCAGTCAAAGTTGCTGTCAACAACAAAAGAGTGCCAAAGTTATAGACAATTTCCTGAGCTTGAGACTTATTTTGCAGATGTTATTGTGGGTGTAGGGAAAAGCTTGTGTTCCTAGCTCCAACAGTGCAGTAGTATCTAACAATTCACAACAATAAACACAAATCTATTGAATTTAATAAAATACAGTAGAATAGAATACAGTATATACACATGAGATGAGTAAAGCAGTATGTAATAATTATTTAAACATTATTAAAGGGACTAGTGTTCCATTATTAAAGTGGCCAGTGATTCCAAGTCTATGTATATAGGGCAGCAGCCTCTAAGATGCAGGGTTGCATAACTGGGTGAAAGCCGGCTAGTGATGGCTATTTAACAGTCTGATGGCCTTGAGATTGAAACTGTTTTTCAGTCTCTCGTCCCAGCTTTGATACACATGTACTGACCTCACCTTCTGGATGATAGCGGGGTGAACAGGCTGTGGCTCGGGTGATTGATGTCATTGATCTTTTTGGCCTTCCTGTGACATCGGGTGCTGTACGTGTCCTGCAGTGGCGGATTTAGGTATGGGCGACATGTGCAGCCGCCATCTTGCCGGGGGCGGCACGGGGCATGCGCACAAAGAAATGTGGAATGGGAACATTTGCGCGATCGGTTTTCTATCGTTCATTTGCACGTCACGTCAATGATATCATGTCACCGTGTGGAACTGTGGGTCAATTAACCTTGTCGGAGTGGGGCGCCCGATTCTAGTTTGTGAGCTAGAGCTTGTTTGGGCTAGGGTCCTTTTTTCAGAATTTCCGCCTGACTGACGTGCCCAAAGTAAACTGCCTCTTACTCAGGCCCAGAAGCCAGTATATGCATATAATTGGTACCATTGGATAGAAAACCCTTTGAAGTTTGTAGAAGTTTAAAAATAATGTATGAGACTATAACACAATTTATATGGTAGTAGAAAATCCAAAGAAAAACCAACCAGAATTTCTTTTTTTGAGAGCCCATGCTCTTACAATGGAAAGCTATGGGTCCTATGCAATTCCAGCTCCCAGATTGCAATTCCTATGGCTTCTACTAGATGTCAACAGGTTTGTTCAAGGTTTCAGGCTTGTTTCTTCCAAAACGAGAAAGAATTTTGAGTTTTGGTTCAAGGAATCAGAGTTGGAAATCAGTCTCTGGGCGCGCGACGAAGAGGACGCGCACTTGCTAATTTTACTTTTCTATTGAACATACTTCTTTCCGTATGAAATATTATAGTTTAATTACATTTTAGGGTATCTGAGGATTAAAAAGAAATGTAGTTTGAATTTTTGCGGTAGCTTTATGGATTCCTTTGTCTGCATGATGAACTCAAATCGATAGCGACAACTAAAATTACTTTTTGGGAAATAAAGAAGGACTTTATCTAACAAAACGACCATGCATGTTGTAGCTGGGACCCTTTGGATTGCAAATCAGAGGAAGATTTTCAAAAAGTAAGTGATTATTTAATTGCTATTTGTGATTTTTATGAAGCCCGTGCTGGTTGAAAAATATCACATGGCATGCTTTCACTGTAAAGCCTACTGTAAATCGGACAATACAGTTGCATTACCAAGAATTTGAGCTTTTAAACGATATAAGACACTTGTATATACCTAGATGTTTAATAGCAATACTTTTTACAATTATTTATTTGAATTGCACGCCCTCCAATTTCACCGGAAATTGTCGACAGGTGACCCCCTGACGGGAAGAAGCTCTAGGCAGGCTACTGCCTGGGAAGGTCTCCCACTCAGAAGTACGAGATAGGGAGGGGGGCGGGGGTAGGTTGACCTCAGGTCTCCCCACTGGAAGCCTGAGGTAGGGGGATCTATCAAATAGCACACCTCTAACTTTGTACAGTACTAATTCAATTAGTAAAGTCAGTCACACTACGAAATGCAACCAAATAAACCACAATTCATTCATAATACTAAACTCAAAATCAAAAGTAACAGTCAGTATCTGATGTGGCCACCAGCTGCATTAAGTACTGCAGTGCATCTCCTCCTCATGGACTGCACCAGATTTGACAGTTCTTGTTGTGAGATGTTACCCCACTCTTCCACCAATGTCTTCCCTGTAACGCACAGCGTTGAGATTGCCTGCAATGACAACAAGCTCAGTCCGATGATGCTGTGACACACCACCCCAGACCATGACGGACCCTCCACCTCCAAATCGATCCCGCTCCAGAGTACAGGCCTTGGTGTAACGCTCATTCCTTCGACAATAAACGCGAATCCGACCATCACCCCGGTGAGACAAAACCCTGACTTGTCAGTGAAGAGCACTTTTTTGCCAGTCCTGTCTGGTCCAGCAATGGTGGGTTTGTGCGCTTAGGCGACGTTGTTGCTGGTGATGTCTGGTGAGAAGCTGCCTCACAACAGGCCTACAAGCTCTCAGTCCAGCCTCTCTCAGCCTATTGCGGACAGTCTGAGCACTGATGGAGGGATTGTGCGTTCCTGGTGTAACTCGGGCAGTTTTTGTTGCCATCCTGTACCTGTCCCGCAGATGTGATGTTCAGTTGTACCGATCCTGTGCAGGTGTTGTTACATGTAGTCTGCCTCTGCAAGGACGATCAGCTGTCCGTCCTGTCTCCCTGTAGCACTGTCTTAGGCGTCTCACAGTACGGACATTGCAATTTATTGCCCTGGCCACATCTGCAGTGCCTTCTTGCAGCATGCCTAAGGCACGTTCACGCAGATGAGCAGGGAGCCTGGGCATCTTTCTTTTGGTGTTTTTCAGAGTCAGTAGACATGCCTCTTTAGTGTCCTAAGTTTTCATACCTGTGACCTTAATTGCCTACCATCTGTAAGCTGTTAGTGTCTTAAGGACCGTTCCACAGGTGCATGTTCATTAATTGTTTATAATTCTTTGAACAAGCATGGGAAACAGTGTTTAAACCCCTTACAATGAAGATCTGTGAAGTTATTTGGATTTTTACGAATTATCTTTGAAAGACAGGGTCCTGAAAAAGGGACGTTTATTTTTTTGCTGAGTTTAGTTTCATAGACATATTTTTTTTCTTCTGGTTTGTGCGAAATCGTTAAGAATAATATAAAACCAGTTTGCACACCATCAAGGTGAATTGGTTAAGTCTTGACTCTTGGTTGACAGTGTTGGGGGATGGGTAATGTATTGATGCTCGAGTGCCAAATCAACACAAATGGATAAGAAAAGGTCTAAGGCATCAGGTGCCCAGCTTAGGAAAAAGAGGAAAGAAAAAGAGGAGAAACGCGCAAAAGATAAAGGTATGCAGCTATGTCATCTCTTTATGAGTATAATATTATGCATGTAATGATATAGGCTAGTATAACATTTATGTTTGTTAGCCTGTGTTGCTTTGTTGCTTGCTATGCTATTACACATAGGGCGACAATATTCAGTTTTCTGTCCAACTAGCTTACATAACATCGTATATAATTTCACACAGTTTCATCATGATAACGTGTGTAGCCTGCAGCAAAACAATTCCATCTAACTAGCACATTATTGATTTGGTTAACCTTCATTGAGGTGACATCATAAAGGTTTTCTGGGATTGTATTGACTAGGCTCAGTAAGGGAAATTTCCAATGCTCTCGGCTAACTTAAAAGACGTCTATATTATGCTGATATTTTGTATCTTTTGTGATATATTGAGTCTTTTGGGGTGTCTTATGCCTAGAATTAGTCAAGGAGGTTGTATGGATCACTTGGTTCCTATTCTGAAAGTTTGATAAATTGTGCATAATGACATGTATATTTAACTGTGCATCAAATGTATTTAGGGTGTCAGACTCATATACTGTATTTCAATGCAAATTCAGGGGAACTTCTGAAATATTTTCGAACACCCTCTGGCACTGGCCAGGATGAGGATCCATCTACCTCCTCAGCCACATAAATGTTTTCTGAGCCTGAGGATGAAGACCCATTTGCTTCCACTTCTCCCCAGCAGGATTCTTCAGGTGTGTTTGTGCGCACCCGCACGTGTGTGTTTGTGTGTCGGTACACGCACATGTGTTTATGTGTGCATCCCTGCATAACATAAACAAAAAAATGAATATCCCTTTTGCAAATTTTTAAATTTCCATTTGTAGGTAACAATGATGATTTTATTATTACTGGGTATTTATGTGGGATGTTCCACCAATATAAATGCTGTGAATAACGTGTGTAAACTAATGCCCGTGTGGTCTCCATTAGAAATGCCTGTAGCAGCATCCCTACCAAATCCTGCTGCTGATGATGAACTACTGTCTACAGGCCCTGCTGACTGGCCTTCAGTTCTCACTGACAGAATTCAGACACAACTAGTTCGCAGAGAACCAAGTGAGGTACCACCTAAATTTGTTTTCCCAAGGAATGAGAGTGATGGAAGAAGTTGCCACCACCTGTATTTCAGGAAGACCTTGGTGAGTGGTGAAAAAATCCCTAGAAGTTGGTTGGTGTATTCTGAAAGAAACAACAGCCTCTTCTGCTTCTGCTGCAAACTCTTTTCTAAGAAAATGTATTTAGCAAACTCAGGACTGACAGACTGGAAATATGCAAGTTCTTTGCTGACTTCAAACGACAGCAGTCCAGAACACCAAAACTGCATGAAAACATGGAAAGAACTGGCAATGAGGATCAAAAGAAGGGGAAACAATTGATAAGCATGAGATGGCACTTATGGAGGCTGAGAGGATAAGATGGCAAGAGGTGTTGACACGTCTGACTGCTATTGTGCAGTCTCTGGCAATTAGAACCTCACCTCACCTCATATTGCATCTCAGCCTCTTCATTCAAAGACTCAATCATGGACATTTACTGGCAGTTGTGGCTGCTTTGCATGATGTATTGTTGTCTCTACCTTCTGTGCCCAATAATGTTTGTACCATGTTTTGTGTCGCTATCATGTTGTGTTGTCATGTCTTGCTGCCTTGCTATGTTGTTGTCTTAGGTCTCTCTTTATGTAGTTTTGTCTTGTCTCTCTTGTCGTGATGTGTGTTTTGTCATTTAAATCTTATTTTTTTATTATTATATATTTTTTTTAAATCCCAGGAGGTCTTTTGCCTTTTGATAGGCCGTTATTGTAGTTAAGAATTTGTTCTTATCTGACTTGCCTAGTTAAATAAAGGTTAAATAAAATACATAAAATAAAAGATGTCAGCCACACTGAACAGTTACCAGTTGTGATTAGAATTGTGTCACTAAATTTTATTACACTACATTTTATGGGGATTTTGGAGGCAGAGGAGTCCACGGGCCAACATTTGGCTCACTGATTCTCAAAAGATTAGAGGAGCTAAAAATTCCTTTTGAGGACTGCAGAGGACAGTCTTATGATAATGGGGCCAACATGAGAGGCAAAAACAAAGGTGTCCAAGCCAGACTCCTGGAAATGAATCTAAGAGCTCTATTTGTGCCATGTGGGGCTCACACATTGAACCTGGTTGTGGCTGATGCTACTAAAAGTTCTGTCGATGCCACTGGTTACTTAGGCATCTTACACAAACTGTACACCTTGTTCTCAGCCTCCACACAGCGATGGGCCATCCTGAAAAAACATGTGGACATTACTTTGAAGATGTGGACTGAGACAAGGTGGGAGAGTAAAGTCAAGAGTGTCGAGCCACTGAGGTATCAGACAGCAGCGGTGAGAGAGGCACTGACTGAGGTGAGGGATCAAACCAAAGACCCTGTGATAAAGATAGAGGCCCAGTCCTTGTCAAAGGAGGTGGGATCATACCGCTTCAGCATCTGTACAGTCATGTGGTATGACATCTTGAGCCAGATCCAACATGTGACCAAGCTGATGCAGTCTCCCAGTATGCATATGGATGTTGCAGTCAGTCTTCTCAGAAAGACAGAGAGAGGTCTCAGCAGCTACAGGGCAACAGGCTTTATGACTGCACAAACGTCAGCCAAGGATATTTTCGATGGTATGAATGTAGCGGCCTTTCTACAACAAAAAAGGCTGAGGTCCACAAAGCGGCACTTTTCATATGAATCATTTGATGAGTCTTTGAGTGATGCCCTGAAGAAGCTGGAGGTGACATTTTTCAATGTCGTTGCTGATGCTGCAACCTCAGCCCTTCAGGAAAGATTTTACACATTGGAAAATGTGGGAGAGAAGTTTGGAGTGCTGACAACCTTCCAAAGTCTCTCAAATAAGGAGCTGACAGAACAATGTGAGGCCCTTAGTATGACACTGCACTATAAAGAACACTCAGACTCGGATGGCAGAGAGCTTTCTCAGGAACTGAAGAACTTGCCATCGAAGACCATGACCCTGCTTGAGCTGCTGATATTTGTACACGAAAGGGAGATCTCAGAAATGTATCCAAATTTGTGGACTGCTCTCATAATTTGTCTTACTCTTCCAGTGACCGTAGCTGAAGCAGAGAGGAGCTTTTCAAAGCTGAAGCTCATCAAATCTTACCTGAGGTCCACCATGTCACAGGAATGCCTTAGTGGCCTTACTGTCATCAGTATTAGCCATGCAATTGCTGTGCAGATTTCTTATGATGATACAATTGATGACTTTGCATCAAGGAAGGCAAGAAAGGTCAGGCTTTAGATGGCAGTTGTGCAATTTAGTTTGTGTGTTTCATGTTTTAAGTGCAATAGTGTAATAATCAGGTTCTCTTCTTTATAAGTGTGTTATTCTATTTGTGTATTTGTGTGATATAGGATTTGTGCAATTTAGTTGTATTTGTGTTCTTTGTTAGTAATAGGGTAATAGTGTAATAATTGGATTCTCTTTTTTATTTGTATTTATACACTACAATTTGTTTCTATTTGTCTTTCTTACCTCTTTTTGATATTTATGAGTCTATTTTTGTATTATATTTTTATATTTATTTGTGGTGTTCCAAATGTTTTTTTGTGGGGGGGAGGGGGGGGGGGGGGAGGAGGATTCGCCCAGGGAGCCATACAAGCTAGAACCGCCACTGCGGCTGGAGGGCAGGTAATTTGCCCCCAGTGATGTGTTGAGCAGACCGTACCACCATCTGGAGAGCCCTGCGGTTGAGGGCGGTGCAGTTGCCGTACCAGGCGGTGATACATCCCTACAGAATGCTCTCAATTGTGCATTTGTAAAAGTTTGTGAGGATTTTAGGCCAAGACAAATTTATTCAGCCTCCTGAGGTTGATGAGGCGCTGTTGAGCCTTATTCAACACAATGTCTGTGTGGATGGACCATTTCAGATCATCAGTGATGTGTACACCAAGGAACTTCAAGCTTTCCACCTTCTCCACTGCGGTCCCGTCAATGTGGATAGGGGCGTGCTTCCTCTGCTGTTTCCTGAAGTCCACGATCATCTCCTTCATTTTGTTGACATTGAGAGGTTATTTTCCTCTCACCATACTCCCAGGGCCCCCACCTCCTCCCTGTAGGCTCTCATCATTGTTGGTAATCAGGCCTACTACTGTTGTGCCATCTGCAAACTTTATGATTGAGTTGGAGGCGTGCATGGCCACGCAGTCATGGGTGAACAAGGGGTACAGGAGGGGGCTGAGCATGCAACTTTGTGGGGCCCTTGCTTTGAGGATCAGCGAAGTGGGGGGCGACCCGTCAGGAAGTCCAAGACCCAGTTGAACAGGGCGGGGTTCAGACCCAGGGCCCTAAGCTTAATGATGAGCTTGGAGGGTACTATGGTGTTGACTGCTGAGCTATAGTCAATGAACAGCATTCTTACATAGGTATTCCTCTTGTCCACATGGGATAGGGCAGTGTGGGTAGGTGTTATTTGAGCGATAACCAGATTTTTGGTTAAACAAGTTAAAAAAGAGAAGATGTGAAAGGAAATCTTTGAAAAAAAGAGCCATATGAGTCAAATGTTCTGGTAGAATAAACATCTGGATTTATTTTGTTGATCTGAACATTGAACAGGTGCAGCAAACACAGAATAATGATGCTAAGAGTCAAAGTCGGTTGTATAGCGGAGGTGTGACCGGTTTGCAAGGACATTTATTTTTATAACATTTCCTTTCTGTATAGGCCAGCTCTGGGGTATGGTGACTGTGTGAGGGTCCCCCCCAGGACATACTGATGAGCCACCCCCCTCCCACCTTTTCAAACTCTGGTGCCCACGGACACATTCACAGACGTAGGCTCCCTCTACTCCCCCCACCTCAACTAACACAGGAACATGTGGGATCTCAGAAAATAGACTGTTCTTAAAACTCTCTGTGCATGTATCTCTGGCTCCAAGAAACTAGGGACTTAAAAAGACAACATCATTACAGCAGAGCCACAGATATGGAGTACATATAAACATCATATATCTATGGCTCTGGTTCACAGTACTTATTGAACACGCTCTCAATTAACATATTTAAAAAAAAATATTGATACGTATATATTGATGTATTTTTTTATAAATGTATATTCAGCAGCAAGAATGAAGGAGATTAACAAGGAGTGAAACAACTTTTTTTTTCAGAGGTCAAATTGACAATTTTTTGACATTCTTCAAATTGTCACATATCAACATGAAGATGTCAGGACATTTCACACCCATCTATAAAACGTTTTTACAAGATACAATGAATGGTAAATGTCATATTCTCTTAGAGAGGTAAGTTCACAACCCTATCCAACCCAATATCTAATTTCCAGTTAAATATTAGAGACACTGCCAAGAAATACCCTTATAATGTAATTGCAATCTGTCTGTAGAAGTGGTCACAGCATTGACCTGTGGATAACCAAACATTTGCTGAGGACCAAATCTATCTTTAACAGAACTGCCCAGTCCAGTTTGAAATTGGTTTTAGCACAACTGCCCATAAAGCTAACATGCAGCAAAATAATAGCAGTATTTGGATAAATGGTGATCTGAGATGTGCTTATGAAATGTTACCTTCTCAAATCTGAAGCATGCCAAAATGTACAATTCCTAGAACTCGGCTTAAAGTATATTTTAAAATAAGCAAGGAATTATGATTTACTTCACTTAAAACAGCAGAGTTGATTTAGCTAAAACCAGAACGTATCTGATAGTATTTGCAAAGTGTAGTTTAACATTTTAGAAATGTGATTTGTCATTTATTTTAGGATCACCAACTTGAATAACATACAACTTAATGAGAATAAAAACATAGAAAAAATTAGCACCATTTGAGGTAAGAGACAGATCAGTTTACCCGTTTGCTGGTAGCACCATCAACCAGTGAAAAGGAGCAATCAGTTGAAATACATTTTTGGAGACAACTGGGCATCCATTGACAGTAAGCATTTTTACAAAACTGATTTCCTCATAATATCAACTGTGTAGTACTGAGGTGTTACGAGTTTACATATACTGTACATTTGGAAAGGAGTTATCAATAAGGTATTTTCCTATAGTTAAAAAATATATATACATCATACACGAACACAAGAGAAGCAATGAGGTAGGACAGTGAAGCTAGATGAAGTATACTTGCCAATGAATTGTGAAACTACACTTAAAGTTCCCCAAGCCCCTTTCTCATTTAGAGTAAGCTTAACATTGGCCCTTTCTCAATTGGATTTGCCCAACTCCTGCATCCTCTCCTCTGTCCTCTCTCGCCTCCTCTTGAAAAACATCAAAAGGTAATCGAGGAGAGAGAACATGGATGAAAATACACCTGTATGAAATGAGACTCCTTCTCCACTCACGTGTCACCAGGCAGTGACATTTACATAATAATACTTGTAAAGCGCTAAAAACATTTAGTTGTGCAAGATATTTTATAGATGAAAACTATAACTAGCATAGTTGCAGGTGCATGTTTTTCTCCGACGACAAAACAAAAGCTAATTCAAAAGGAAGTGTGGCAGACTTTAAAACTCTTCCGCGAAGGACTAAGGTTTGATACAAAACAAAAAAATATAATTTTAACCTTTAACTAGGCAAGTCAGTTAAGAACAAATTATTATTTACAATGACGGCCTACCGGGGAACAGTGGGTTAACTGCCTTGTTCAGGGGCAGAACAACATTTTTACCTTGTCAGCTCGGGGATTCGATCCAGCAATTTTTCGGTTACTGGCCCAACTCTCTAACCCCTAGGCTACTGTACCTGCCGCCCCATCCTTGATGAAAGGTGGTTATCGAGGAAGGGAGGCCACTCTTCCGTTCACTTACTAACAAATTAACATCATCTCAACACTTATCGGTTTCAGGGTCATGGAGGAGAGAGAGTAAAGGACGGACTTTTGCCCAAATGAGAAAAAGCCATTGTATCCGAGGTGGTGATATTGGGCTTCATGAATCACACAGCACTGAGAGAGGAAGAGAGAGCAGTGGGACTCACTGCTGTAATGAGGTTATGACAAACAAATCTTCCATATGCAAAACCTCATATCCACTGCATACCTAAGGAAGTGTTGTCAGTACGCCTAGTGGCTGTGATAGGAGGAACACTGGGCAGTTTGGTGGGTTAAACCTGGACTGGTCCTCAGCATCAGCATGTTTTCATGAACGGGTCAGCCTTTCAGTTGACAAGTCTAATATTATATCTTCATCGCTATTTAACCATACCCCCTTTTTTGGCATCAGAAAACAAACGAGTAAACAACATTAACAACATGTGTCACAGGAATTCATCACGGGCCACACAGCAGAACAGTTTTCACACAAACTAAAAGCTTTAAAATGCATGTAATGTAATACATACTGTGCGCAAGGACTCAACAGGACCATGTTGATTTCTACAGAAATGATAGCAGGACATCTACATTAGGGAGAATTTTTAAAAACAAAAATATATTTAGTCTCTGTGGTAGCTTAGATAACTCTGGACTAAAACCTTGGCAAGGGACATTTTTGTGCAAGTTCAACCCCCCTCTCCATTATCAGCATTCAACATTTTGGCTTAATATAACCACTCACCCACAACAACACTCAAGATATCCAGCATCTTTACACATTCAGTTAAGAGCACACAATCCAGTAGTGATGCACATTTTCAATGTCCTTGAATTTGTGAATCACTTTAGATGATGAAAAAGCACAGTACAGTCCCTGCTTGTTTCATATGTCAACTTGCCCGGATCCCCTCAGCCAGTCCCCATGCTGTCTGTTTGTACTAATCTCAGGGATCCTGCCAGCCCTGTGGATCAGAGCAGCCCTCCCCTGCTGTATAGCCATTCCAATACATGACCTGTCTGGTAACACAGATGGATCCAACGTTTAACCATGAGAGAGAATGGCACCTAGTGCAGTCTGGGGTTTAGCATGCTTCTACTGTCAATAACAGCAAAGCTACAGCAATGCAACAAGACACTTTGCCTATGTTTTCTTAAGCATCATCTGGGTAGCCATAGGGATCACTGGCTGTGAGGGCTGAGTGAGGCCAGGCCATGTACTGTATACCTAATGTCCAGGCCCACTTTTAACCATTAGCTGTCTAAATAGCTGGAGGGAGGGGCCAGTTATAAAGCTTGGCTTTCCTAACAACAAGCTACTCCTCAGCACTACAAAATATGGGGAAGGTGCAATTTCTCACATTTGAAAAGTTGTCTGTAAAAAGAACAAACAGCAGACTGAGATCCATCCGTGTCCAAAAAGGACTGTTTTTTTTGTTGCCGATCATTCAACCAGGATATAATTCCAGCTGAACTTCCAGTGTTTCCAACTTCCCACTGAACCCTAATCTACATCTTTAAAAAACCACATCATTGAAATAGTGGGGGCAATTCAAAGCACATAAAAATAACTGTCAAAACATGGAAAAAATAAACAATGGGACAAGAGAGCAGCAGACAGAGGATTAGCGCAACATTTTAAAGACCTAGCTAACATACAGTTCCTCTCTGTATAGCTCTACTGTCTGGTTCATTCAGGAAGGACAAAAACACATCCTTTACATATTAGTTTCATGCCTAAAGCCCATTCCAATACCTGGGGAGTGGCATGTTGGTGGGAATATGCAAACCCTGGGGAATATAAAGCACTGTGTGCCAGAGGCATAGCTTACTAAAGGACCACTCTTCACACGTATTCAGTTCATACAAATAAACCAGAACTCAGACCTATCAGGGCCATTTAAAAGGTGCATCGATTATTATATTAGTATTTCTTCTTCTTCTAAATAGCCAAAATAAGTTGAGACCAAATCGGTTTTGCAAACAAATCCATTTCTTTACAAATGGAGAATCTGTCACAAGAGATTTAAAGTGCGTTCATTGATTGATTTGAAAATACAGCCCGTCCTTAAAATAGGGGAAATTTAACCCTTCCCTTCTTTTCAAAGTTGATTTATCTGAAGTCAATTTGACCACGACTTTGACCTTTGTGCTAGAGACAAATGGTTTTCTGTGCAGTAAAGATATATCTTTGATGATCACAAGGACATGAGTATGTTCTCCCTGTGATGTTCAGAGGCCGAGGGACAGGGATCTGATGTCATAAATGTTATAAAATCAGTAAATCAAACATTTGGCTAAATGTTAAACAGTTGGGTCTATCAACTTAGGGATAAAAGCATATGAAAGAGGACATTCTCAGCTACTGGAAAATAAATACATTTTGGGAGGTTAAAGTCATTTGTGATGTACTTACTGTACAGGTTCAAATTGAGTTGTAGGCCGAATCGAACATAAGGGAAGGGTTATATTGACTCCTAAAGACATCACTTTAAATTGCGGTTTGCCTAGTTTATTTTTCATAGAGATTACCGACGTGAGAGAGACGTCTTTTCTTTGAGTTTATATGCTTCTAATCTACATTTGGATACAATATCAAGCTTAAAGCCCCAAAAAATGTACATAAAAATTACCGCCAGGTAACAAAGGAATTACAATGTCAATAGAAAGAAACACAGGAGTTTACCATGTTAATGTGTAAGTCGGACTAAAAACTGAAAAGTACATGACTTGTGAAAAGAGACTAGTTATATACACTAAAAAATCCCCACATATGGTAGCTTAACAAAACATTGATCGAACTGTAAGAAATACAAAAGAAAAAACAGACAAACAAAAATACATAGAAAGTGAGGAGGCAAAAAGGCTTGACAGGCAGACCTGCAGGTGATTCACAGTTAGCCACATGGTCACAGTTGAGAATTCAATCCGCAGCATTTAGTTCCAGGTTGCAGACAGCCAGACAAACCGTTTGGGGAAAAAACATTTGAAGAGTTCTGATGGCATGTCATTGGAAGTTGTCACTATATAGCAATTCATTCCCAGTGGTGTGCCTCAAAGAAGAGGGCTGTGAGAGAGCAGGAATCGTGCTTTATCCAGGGATCTAGCCAGAACACTGACCACTGCAGACAGCTTTACCCACAGCCAAACAAACACAGTACCTGACAAACTTTCACATTCAGACACCAAAGTGCAGTTTAAAGATATCAGCTTAACTTTAGATTAAAATCACATCTTACTAAATAACTGGAGGACACAGTCCCCAATGATTCCCATAAACATAAGGCCTTTCTGGGCTTAAAATCTTGTACCACAACTCCAAAACAGTCGAACGATCTGCAGGACAGCTTGAATAAAGACACTACTACAACAATCACATTTATGTAAACTCAAGTTGGATCTCTCAAGTAGGGTATACACACTGTAAATCATTATCCAGAAAACATATCTTCTCAAGACCGTTACACATCTGATGTGGACAAGCACCGAAGACAAATAATGATAAACCTCTCTTTACCAAACTTCATGTTCATTGGTGCTCTATACTATGGAAATCCAAATGGCATATTCTCATGGTAACGAGACCTCAAAACTTGCATCCCATCTAGATAACCACAGAGCAATAATCTCTCGGGCAACAGAATATCTGCGCAATGTGGCATGTATCAATTAAGACATGTATATCAGAGAGACCCTGTTGAAAAAGTGCGTATTAACATCCTCCCCACGTCACTTTAAGTACCAATAGCACACACAGAGACCTCAACACTAAGGCCTTCAGTGTGGCTAACCTCTCAATCACGACAAACTAGCTTGATTATTCCAGAATATCTTCTTACAAATCAGAAGTTATTTTTCAAGGGAAATCACTAAGAATATTAGGACACAACGTCATGTTCTGACACAGAATATTTTGTTGGAGCACCACTGCATTCTCTCACAATCAGATTGATTTAAGAATCTCTCACACCAGTTCATATGACACACCAAAACGCTTAACCACGCACTGCACTGATTGACAGGTAAAGCTGTCTTGCAGGTAAAGCTGTCTTACAGCTGATGGATTAGGGCCTTGGGCGCCTACTGAGGATCTCTAGTGCTGGCCTGGCACACATGAACCTACCCACCCTCTTCTGTTTCGGCAGTCCAAGAAAAGAGAATGAGCTCTAGTATGGTGACAACTTTTCATCACTACATGCCATCGTAGGTGAAATTCTCCATCTTGACGGTTTGTCTAATGAGCAGCTTCGATTCCCGCCTCTCCTCGTTCTTGATGGATTTGTTGATATCCATAATTTTTTCACAGATGTATTTGTTCACTTTGGACAATCTTTGTGTGATCTCTGCACCGTCCGCCGTTTCTTGAGACACTCGGTCATACAGACACTCTGCAAAAAAGGGAAATAAATAAGTGTGTATTGTTCATCAAATCACAGAGATATTCCAAACGTTTTGAGTTGCAAAAGTTGCCCAAAACATCTGACAACAGGCCTATACAGTTTTACCTCTGACTATTTTGAGCTTGCTTGGGGAGAGGGGGGGCTTGGGAAGGGCATCTTTCTTCTTTTTGGTGGCCACACCAGTGACACTCCTGTTCTTGAGGGTCTCGGTGCCCCAGATCATGACGGCCAGGTTCTTGGTGAACTTGGAGTCTCCCTGTGTCCGCTGGAGCTGGTGCCACTTCTCTTCCTGCACCCAGATGCCCCCGCCCAGGTGCACCTGCAGTAACGCAGCACAGATATGTAGTGAGGGTCACCTACACTCAGATCTGAGGCCACACTATAACCAACAGCAGCAAAGCCCATCCCACAACCATTCAACCCAAATAAGATATCAAAAGGGCCATGTTTCAGCAGCTATATAAATAAGTAAGGGGAAATGGGTTCCAGCCTGGATGAATTGCACTGAGTATTTATAATGGCATAGAACCACAGAATGACACATTGTGTAAGTCTGCACCAAACAACGCTACAAGCGGAATGACAGGCCTGCCCTGAGTTATAGGTGAGCTAATGCTGCGAGCGCCATGTGTGCCACCCTGCCTTTATCACTGAGAAGTCTTCAGGCTGGCATCCAAAGGCTTTTCTCTTCGCAGCTAATGTGCTTTAGGCCCATGGCCAGCAGACAAGCTTTTCACTGCTCTTAACTTAGAGGAATCCTTTCTCTATTTTCTTTCTAGGGCTACCTGTCAGTCACTTAGATTCCTCTGGTAGAAATAATGAATAGCAGGCAATGTGTGAGTTCTAATTTGCTTTTGTTCTTCACGCTTGAACTGAGAGGCTCTCTGCTTGTAACACAAATTCCCCCGTCATGTGAAGCAGGCAGAATTACGTGTGTAGCCCTGCAACCACTAACAGGGCAATAAACAGTGCTGATGCCGAAGCTATAATAAGGACAATCATCTCAGCCTTGTTTACCCTCAAGGAGAGGAGAAGGCTAATTTAATGCAAGTTTATGTGTAAGGGAAAATGCAATGCTTCCTCCCCATCAAAGCGACCACAGCGAGGAAGATGGGGGGGCTGGAGGTGGTGAGACTCACCTTGCCATCATTAAAAGTGTAGACTGTTCTTGGGGAGGGGGAGTGGCTGGAGCTGGTATTGGCTTCTTCTCTGCACACTTCCTGTGGCTCAATGATGGGCTCCACCACCTCTGCTTTGATTGTCTGAGTGCCATTGTCATGCATAGGCTCTGTATGAGGTGCAAAATCAAAAGTAAAGTTGAGATGCATATCTCTAGGCATATTGTGTAGTGTAGTCTCTCAGGAACAACAAGCCTAAAGCACTAACAGAGAAGTTGACTCATCCACAACAGCATGTGGTCAGGGAGTTCTAGTCTTAGCTTTGGACCAGTGCATGCAGCAAGGCTTCCCTGTGCACCGAGACAGCGGGACTATTTTAGCCCAGTAAGCTGGCTTGGTGGCTGGCCACACTAAGCTCTAATGTAGCTGATGAGTTTTAATATCGGTCAGCGCACTACATTCCTGATCCCAAAGCACCCTGGCCAGTCTAATCTTTAGCCTGTCCATTAGACCGCCTGGCCCTCATATCACACCCCAGGGGCCCCAATGCAAAACATGTGCAGCTGGCCATGGGACTGGCTTAAAGGGGAAATCCACTCAATTTTAGTATTCGTTTTTGTGGAAGAACCATTGAGTGAACAAGCGCTTGACACTCAATATTTATTTAAAAAATTTGCAAAACCAAACTCACTGATACTGATTCCCCCCCTCTCAAAAACAAATGATAACAACCAAATACTTCATAACTTCTGTTATCAACTGTGCATCTGATCACTAAAAGCAATATAAGAAGGTACCCAAACCTACAAATTCAAAATCCAGACAACTCTAAATGTGGCTGACACTAGTCTAGTAAAACAGTTTTTTCTTAACCTGAACAGATGTGCATGGGAGGCTGCAGTGAGAGGTGACTGGAGAGTGTGTGTCTCTCACCGCTGCCCAGCCTCATGAGGAGCACATCCTGCAGCCTCCTGTTGAAGTCACGTAACTCCTTCACTTCTGTCAGCAGGCTGCCATACTCCTTCAGCTTCTTGGCCTGCTGGACCAGTTGCCTGCGGGTTCTCTCCAGCTCCTGCTGTAGCCTCCTAACCTCCTCCTCCTGCTGCCTGTAGCTGTGGACCAGCTCCTCATACAGAACCCGCGGTACCACTGCATCCTCAGGCCCAGAGTCTCCCTCCTCCTCTTCTTCTTCTTCTTCTTCTTCCTCCTCCTCCTCCTCCAGCCTGTCCTCCTCCAGGTCCTCCTCTCCCTCCATGCAGGAACTCACAGCGTTCCTCTCCAGGCGGGCCACCACAGCTGCCAGGCTCTTGGAGGAGTTGGCAGTGGGACGCCCATGGTCCTGTGTCTGAGCCTGTGGAATCAAAAGGGACTTTATGCAGTTAATCATTGTTTAAAGCACAAGGGATATGAATGTGATAATGATGTGGAGACTGCATCATCATTTCACATTATAAGAGTGATCTGGTGTGTCATAACTGTCACAATTTCAGTTGAATAAAAACACTTATGTTACGAATGTTTGACTACGTATTTATTTTAAAATGTTGAGTGGGTGTCAAAAACCCACATATATCCATAGCTGTGGGGGGCTTTGCTTGACAAAGTGATACAGATGGGCTAAAATCACTGGGAACTGGGAAGAGTGGAGTCATGGAGTTCTTGGATGAGCAGCTCAGAGGATTTGCAGCTGTCCAGAGTGCTACATGTGTTAATCCAGCATATTGTAAAATAAAAAAAAACAGCAGGGGGATTTTTAGGAAACATCCAAAACTCAGTTAGTTAAATTATCAAAAGACAAATTACCATCAGTATTCTTCATATTCCTCATGAACCGCATTATATTGGTGGAGAGGTTGAATTACACACCAACAATTTCAGAGCCCCAAATCACAGAAATGCTCTAACAGTTTGGAAACTATGACTACTAGTTGACTAGCTACCTTGCTTAGTTGCACCTACCTTTTTATGTCTCAGTGGCAGTCGTTCCTCCCCAAAGTGGTTCTCAACAGAATTTCCCATATTCCTTGTTGACATCTTCGGAATTTTCATCTTTTTTTGCATTATACTATGTTCAAACTCTTCAACGTTATCTGCAAAATAGAGCTAAGTGTCAGCAAGCATTTGATATATAAAGTCGAGACAGAAAAAATCGAAGGGAATTTTCCAGGAGCGTTAATGGCAAATACGAGCCAGCTAAAGACCGTTCATCCATGCATCTCATCTCAATCTTGTTTCACCCACCCCTAGTAAACAAGCTGTATGTAGTTTTTGTTTTCTATCCAACTAGCTACTATAGTTAGTTAGCTATCCAGTGTGGACCGAGAATGGTTAGCTAGCTACAGCACGACAAACAACAACAAACCTAGTTAATGCACTCAACTGACATTAGCCAGGGACTGTTCAAACACGAGGATTAGTAATCTAGCTAAATACCCTAGCTACCGTAGATGGTGAAAATGTACGTGTTGCTGTTCTGTTACACGATGCATTTGTGAATGCTTGCACAAAACGTTACGCTCATATGTGTCAAGGAAACGTTATTGAAAGTTATAATAACCGGTGTGATGGATACATATTGCTAGTTAACTTGTATATGCAGCTGGCTTGACGTTGTCCGACCTAGTTAGCAAAGGTCGATTGATAGTGATTGCCATCACATCATCTAGCTAGCTAGCTATCATATCAACAACCATATAGAGGTGTTGTTGTGTATTGCTAGCTAAAATAACGTATCCAATGTTAGTAAACAATCTGGATGAGTAAGTGGCTGGCTAAGCTAACGCGTTAGCTAGCTAGCTGACTGGCTAGCAAGCTAACGTTAATGTCAGTTAGTTAGCTAACGTTAGCTAGCGAACTTAGTGTGTTTGACAGCAGACCGAAAAGGCATGTTTTCTTATTCTCTAGGAGCTGTCTAGTCTCACTTTTTCAAACAATTGAACTATTTCAATTCATAAACAATCAAACAAAGAGAGCACGAAGATAACGTACCTGCAATGGCAAGAATCTGTGCTTTGCACGGCTGGCCTGTACCATTATCTTCTGTTCTGAGAACCAGATACACCTTCTGATTATCAAAATCTGTTTTGTGCAGAGGTCTAAAATCTTTCACAGTTGAAGCGGGTAAAGCGTAACACATATCGTCTTCCAAGAACCTCACAAAAGCATACATTATTTCTCTTTGGTCTTACACTTTGGATATGGTTGACAGTTTTCCCTCTATAAGTATAAAACATATATATATATAAACACAAAGGGGAATTGGGAAGGGCTTCTATTCTGCACTCTGCTACTCTGGCCTGGTCTATATCATTTCAGGAAATTAGCCGCGCGCTCCATCACAAGACCTTGCTAATAGAGACAAGAATGAGATTCTTATATTTTTCTTAAATTGAAAATAAATGCATGCAATCATTGAAATAATGAAATAAAGTGTATATATTGACTGACAGATAACAGGCCACACTACCTACGCATCTACCCTACATAATATCCTAAAGTAAAGTAAAGACAATGGCAGGAATTCAATCAAACCTTCATTTTAGAACCTCTTGTTTTATTTTGTATTATTATTATTTTTTTACACCATAACGTTTTTTCATGCATTGGAAGTACATTTTTGTGGCACAGAAAATGTGATTGATTTAAAGCCCACCCTTCAACTGTAACTCAAAAGGAGATGAAGGATAGCACCTTGTTGGTGATTGTGACTGCGATAAAGCACACATTTATACATCCCTCATTACAGAAATTAATCTAGAGGAATCTTTATTTTGGCATTTGTACATACAGAAATTATGGTTTGAAATACAGTAAAAGTCAACTTCCTCAACTACTGAGGATATTCAAGAAACATGGTCCCCGGTGAGCTGACTACAAAATTTCAGCTTTTTGTCCTGCTGTTTCTTTCCAGATACTTTCAGCTAGAAGAGCAAAAAAACATCATTATTGTAATCAATAAATTCACCTATTACTTTCATTCTGCCTCTGTAGGTCCCATTGAGTCCTCAACCCCCCGGAATGTAACCAAGAGAAGAGAAGAAGGCCACAGAGATGATTATCTGGTCTGATCTCTGATTCCATTTGTTTGTGGGTGTACAAGTGTGTCTCAGTCAATGTGTTGCCTGGTGTACCTTTTAATCTTTCCCCTTTTTTTTTTTACACTAGATGACAACGTCCATCTGACAGAAAGGGAACTGTTTGCAATTGTAAAATAGTCAGGTTGTTACACAATGGGATGGATTTCTTCACTTGTATTTTAATAAAGAGTAGCATAGTCGATAAATGGCACTAACAAGGTTTTTCTGCTTCGCCTGTCGTAATCGAAAAGTAACTCATGCAGAATTTGGACGCTGTTCTCGTCTGTAATTTCATAGCATTTTTTTATTCAGTTCAGATATCAAGGCTTGAGGCATAGGTTGCTGTTATGTTAGTGTGAGTTTTCCCTTGTTGAGGGTTGTGAGAGATATGGTGGTCCAGTGGAGATTTTCTCAGATGGAGAATGAGGACAGGTATCTGGATGGCTATTTAAATTGTTGTAATAGAACTTGATCTCCTATTCCAATATGGTAACTGCTTTTATCTCTGGGGGTTGTGCAAAGTACTGCAATGCTAATATTCATAGGAACATTTGTTGCGTATCAGTTTGTCAATCACTGCCAGCAGCATACCACCCTGCATCCCACTGCTCGCTTGCCTCTGACACTGAGCAGGGTTGGTCCCTGGATTGGAGACCAGATGCTGCTGGAAGTAGTGTTGGAGGGCCAGTAGGAGGCACTCTTTCCTCTGGTCTAAAAATAATGTCCCAAGGCAGTGATTGGGGACATTTCCCTGTGTATGGTGCTGTCTTTTGGATGGGACGTTAAACAGGTGTACTGACTCTCTGTAGTCACTAAAGATCCCATGGCACTTATCGTAAGAGTAGGGGTGTTAACCCTGGTGGTGTCCTGGCTAAATTCCCAATCTGGCCCTCATACCACCATGGCCACTTAATGATCCCCCAGCTTCCAATTGGCTCATTCATTCCCCTGTAACTATTCCCCAGGTTGTTGCTGTACATTAGAATGTGTTCTCAGTCAACTTACCGGGATAAATAAAATAAACAACAATTCTCTGAAATGCTGAAATAGTAAGACAACTAACACTTTAATAAACAAGATCAGTGAGCCTCACTGGTAGACAAGAGATTTCAGCAGTTTCTCATCTCCAATGAAGGATTACTGTTAATCTAATCTACTGTTTAATTGCTAGGTCCTCAAGCCCATGTCTGGCACAATAAGACCGCTCAATTCCAGGAGCTGTTGTCTTGAAGTGTCTCAGGCTTAAGACTGAACTTCCCCTATCCTACCTCAAGCAACCTGACCCCAGCATGTAGCATAACAGATCTGCACACTAATTCTATATACTGAGTAATGAGAATAGATATACTTAAAACCATTACAACTCCAAACCAAATGTAAAAATTACATTACACAAGAAACTATGAACTTTCCCCACCCTTAAATACATAAAAGCAGCATGTTAAACACACATTTATAGCACAGTTAGAAGGTAATACAATGAAGACAAACGCTATTAAAAGAGCACTCAGGCCACATAAAGGATACATTTTCCTGAAGCTTTGGGAGCAGTTGGCACTGTAGACTTTAGTCAGTGCAGAGTCAGACATCATGTCCTGCCAATTACCTCCTCGCTGCCTCCCTCATTTATCTTTATTGGTGATACATTACCCCGTATTAAAAATAGACATGGGATAATAGCAGTAATGATGTTGATGATGGAATTAGACTGCTGAGACGGACGTCATTTCGTTGTGACTGGAATTCAAACGGGCTTCGCATTATGATCACAGCAGGTCTTTAGTGCCTCCATGCCTGTGTGTTGGACGGGGTTTTCAAGTGGACGTGGGATTTTGGTGGAAACGCTGTGACATTAGGTATGTATTAGCATAAGCGCACAGCCAATCAAAACAAAGAACCTGTGCCAATCTGTGCGATGGACAGACGCAAGCACAGGTGTGTCTGACGGCTGGCCGGGGCTGATGGCAGCAGGCTGGCATGCAGAATGCTATGCCCTTGGCCAAGCATATGAGAGTACAGCAGGGACAGCAGGATCAATTGGACAACTATTAGAAGTATGCCTTAAGATCATGTGTTTAAGGGAAACAGTCACAGGAAATGAGGGTATGGTAGTAAATCCAAGACAGGCTTTTTAAAACATGGGAGAGTCTATTTTTCAAGGGACTATTTACATAAAAATAATGCTTTTATTTTTGGGGGGGAGTTGCGTCTTAATTTTGCCTGTTAATTAGGATTTCATTCAAAACTAGGTGACCATGAAGTAGTCAGACTTCCAAACTGACAGCAAGAGCACGAACAAACTTTATTGTGTAACTCCTTCATTAAATATTTAAAGAGGTATCATCGCTCCCCCCGCCATCCTGCAGTGTATTCTCACTGATACACTAGAGTAAATTAATATTTTCTTGAAAGAACAAATGACTGCTGCAGAAATAGTGATCATATTTCAGTGCCGGTCAATTCAGCTCATTAGGGCCACTCTTCCTCCAGGGAATTTTGTATTGATTGGCGAGTTTCATGGGGCTATATTCTGCACTCCCGTAATATGAATTCTCAAAGCTGTATTAGTATGGACAGAAAGACTATAAAGAATTGACACTACAGTTATTTAGCTGAAAGTTGTTGGCCATTTGCTGCATATACGCTACATGACCAAAAGTATGTGGACAACAGCTCGTCGAACATCTCATTCCAAAATCATGGGCATTAATATGGCGATGGTCCCATCTTTGCTGCTACAACAGCCTCAAATCTTCTGGGAAGACTTTGCACTAGATGTTGGAACATTACTGCAGGGACTTGTTTCCATTCAGCCACAAGAGCATTAGTGAGGTCGGCACTGATGTTGGGCGATTAGGCTTGGCTCACAGTCGGTGTTCCAATTCACCGCAAAGGTGTTCGATGGGATTGAGGTCAGGGTTCTGTACAGGCTAGTCAAGTTCTTCCACACCAATCTCGACAAACTATTTCTGTATGGACCTCACTTTGTGCACAGGGGCATTGTCATGCTGAAACAAGAAAGGACCTTCACCAAACTGTTGCCCCAAGTTGGAAGGCCAGAATCGTCTAGAATGTCATTGTACGCTGTAGCGTTAAGATTTCCTTTCATTGGAGCTAAGGGGCCTAGCTCGAACCATGAAAAACAGCCCCAGACCAATATTCCTCCTCCAACAAACTTTACAGTTGGCACTATGCATTCGGGCAGGTAGCGCTCTCCTGGCATCCGCCAGATTTGTCTATTGGGGGGCGGAAACCAACCGCACCAATGCGCAGCGGTCTAAGGCACTGCATCGCAGTGTTTGAGGCGTCACTAGAGACCTGGGTTCGATCGCAGGCTGTGTCACAGCTGGCCGTGACCGGGAGACCCATGAGGCCGTGCACAATTGGCCCAGCGTCGTCTGGGTTAAGAGAAGGTTTAGCCGGCCGGGATTTCCTTGTCCCATCGCACTCTAGCTACTCCTTGTTGTGGGCCGGGCGCCTGCAAGCTGACTTCAGTCGCCAGATGGACGGTGTTTCCTCCGACACATTGGTGCGGTTGGTTTCCGGGTTAAGCGAGCAGTGTGTCAAGAAGCAGTGCGGCTTGGAAGGGTTGTGTTTCGGAGGACGCATGGCTCTCGACCTTCGCCTCTCCCGAGTCCGTAGGGGAGTTGTAGCGATGGGACAAGACTGTAAGTGCCAATTGGGGAGAAAAATGGGTAAAAGTTTTTTTTTAAATTAAATAAATAAGTCCGTTGGACTGCCAGATGATGAAGGGTGATTAATCACTCCAGAGAACACATTTCCACTGCTCCAGAGTCCAATGGCGGTGAGCTTTACACCACTCCAGCATTGCGCATGGTGATCTTAGGCTTGTGTGCGGCTGCTCAGCCATGTAAGCCCTTAACCCATTTCATGAAACTCCCAACGAACAGTTATTGTGCTGACATTGCTTCCAGAGGCAATTTGGAACTCGGTAGTGAGGACAGACAATTTGTATGTGCTACGCGCTTCAGCACTCGACAGTCCCATTCTGTGAGCTTGTGTGGCCTACCACTTCGCGACTGAGCTGTTGTTGCTCCTAGATGTTTCCACTACACAATAACAGCACTTACAGTGAACCTGGGCAACGCAAGCAGGGCAATACATTTGACGAACTGACTTGTTGGAAAGGTGGCATCCTATGATGGTGCCATTTTTAAAGCCACTTAGCCCTTCAGTAAGAACATTCTACTGCCAATGTTTATCTATGGAGAATGCATGGCCGTGTGCTCGATTTTATACACATGTCAGCACCGGGTGTGACTGAAATGGCCGAATCCACTAATTTGAAAAGGTGTCCACATATGTTTACATATACAGTACCAGTCAAAAGTTTGGGCACACCTACTCATTCAAGGGTTTTTCTTTATTTTTACTATTTTCTACAGAATAATAGTGAAGACATTAAAACTATGAAATTACACATATGGAATCATGTAGTAACCAAAACAAATGTTAAACAAATCAAAATATATTTTATATTTGAGATTCTTTAAAGCAGCCACCCTTTGCCTTGATGACAGCTTTGCACAATCTTGGCATTCTCTCAACAAGCTTCATGAGGTAATAACCTGTAATGCATTTCAATTAACAGGTGCGCCTTGTTATGGCTGCAATCCCGTCACCGGGATGATATGACAACAGCCAGTGAAAGTGCAGGGCGCCAAATTCAAAGAACAGAAATCTCATAATTAAGTTCCTCAGACATTCATGTGTCTTATATAATTTAAAGGTAATCTTGTTGTTAATCCCACCAAAGTGTCCGATTTCAAATATGCTTTTCAGCGAAAGCACTACAAACGATTATGTTAGGTCACCACAAAACCACAATAAGCACAGCCATTTTTCCAGCGAAAGATAGCTTTCACAAAAAGCAGAAATAGAGATAAAGTGAATCACTAACCTTTGACTATCTTCATCAGATGACACTCATAGGACTTCATGTTACACAATACATGCATGTTTTGTTTGATAAAGTTTATATTTATATAAAAAAATCTGAGTTTACATCAAGTGATTTTGCATAGCCACATCGTTTCAACAGAAATATTCATCATAAATGTAGATGATAATACAAGTTATATACATGGAATTATAGATATACCTCTCCTTAATGCAACCGCTGTGTCAGATTTTTTTTAAACCTTACGGAAAAATAAACCATGCAATAATCTGAGATGGAGCTCAGAACAATAGCCAAATTAGCCGCCATGTTGGACTCAACAGAAACCAGAAAATACATGATACATGTTTCCTTACCTTTGATGAACTTCATCAGAATGCAGTCCTAGGAATCCCAGGTCCACAATAAATGCTTGATTTGTTCGATAATGTCCGTTATTTATGTCCAATTACTTTGGAATTGTTTACCAAACGCGCTAACCAAAGTCAAAAAGGGCGTCCACTATAACGTGACGAAATGTCCAAAAGTTCCGTAACAGTCAGTAGAAACATGTCAAACGATGTACTGAATCAATCTTTAGAATGTTGTTAACATACATCTTGAATAACGTTCCAACCGGAGAATTACATTGACTTCAGTTGAGCGATGGAACGGAGCTGCCTCTCACGTGAACGCGCCAGTTCAATGCGTGGTCACCTCATGGCAGTGATTACTCATTCCTGTCTCCTTCGGCCCCCCTTCACATTAGAGTCATCAGACAAAGTTCTAACTCATCCATATCTCGCTGTAATTTCACCCCCAGAAAAAATCCAAACAGAAAGTGGAACTTCTCAGGTTTTTGCCTGCCATATGAGTTCTGTTATACTCACAGACATAATTCAAACAGTTTTAGAAACTTCAGAGTGTTTTCTATCCAATACTAACAATATTATGCATATATTAGCAACTATGACATAGGAGCAGGCCGTTTACTCTGGGCACCTCTGTGCACCTTTCATCCAAGCTACTCAAAACTGCCCCTGCAGCCATAAGAAGTTAATTTGTGGAATTTCTTTCCTTCTTAATGGATTTGAGCCAATCAGTTGTGTTGTGACAAGGCAGGTTTGGAAAACAGAAGATAGCCCTATTTGGTAAAAAAAACAAGTCCATATTATGGCAAGAACAGCTCAAATAAGCAAAGAGAAACAACAGTCCATCATTACTTTAAGACATGAAGGTCAGTCAATCTGGAAAATTTTAAGAACTTTCAGAGTTTCTTCAAGTGTAGTCGCAAAAACCATCAAGCGCTATGGTGAAACTGGTTCTCATGAGGACCGCCACAGGAAAGGAAGACCCAGACTCTGTTGCAGAGGATAAGTTCATTAGAGTTATTGCACCTCAGATTGCAGCCCAAATAAATGCTTCACAGAGCTCAAGTAACAGACACATCTTAACATCAACTGTTCAGATTGAGACTGCGTGAATCAGGCCTTCATGGTCGAATTGCTACAAAGAAACCAATACTAAAGGACACTAATAAGAAGAAGAGACTTGCTTGGGCCAAGAAACACAAGCAATGGACATTAAACAGGTGGAAATCTGTCCTTTGATCTGATTAGTCCAGATTTGAGATTTTTGGTTCCAATCGCTGTGTCTTTGTGAGACGCAGACTAGGTGAACGGATGATCTCCGCATGTGTGGTTCCCACCGTGAAGCATGGAGGAGGTGTGACGGTGTGGGGGTGCTTTGCTGGTGACACTGTCTGTGCTGTATTTAGAATTCAAGGCACACTTTACCAGCATGGCTACTACAGCATTCTGCAGCGATACGCCATCCCATCTGGTTTGCGCTTAGTGGGACTGACATTTCTTTTTCAACAGGACAATGACCCAAAACACACCTCCAGGCTGTGTAGAGGATATATGACCAAGAAGGAGAGTGACGGTTCTGCATCAGATGACCTGGCCTCCACAATCACCCAACCTCAACCCCATTGAGATGGTTTGGGATGAGTTGGACCGCAGAGTGAAGGAAAAGCAACCAGCAAGTGTTCAGCATATGTGGGAACTCCTTCAAGACTGTTGGAAAAGCATTCCTCATGAAGCTGATTGAGAGAATGCTAAGAGTGTGCAAATCTGTCAACGAAGCAAAGGGTGGCTGCTTTGAAGAATCTAAAATCTAAAATCTATTTTGATTTGTTTAATTAACACTTTTTTGGTTACAACATGATTCCATATGTGTTATTTCATAGTTTTGATGTCTTCACTATTATTCTACAATGTAGAAAATAGTAAAAATAAAGAAAAACCCTTGAATGAGTAGGTGTGTCCAAACTTTTGACTGGTACTGCATAGTGTATCATGAATTTTTAAAATATTTTCACTGAGGTAAACATGTCAATATGACAAACAATGGACAGCAAATATCTAATAAAAAGTAACTTATTCGGGTATATTTTAATCTATCATATTTCTATTTTTCCATATCCACAAACTGTCAGCTTACTAAACACGTAGCTGTTGGGGAGGCTTTGGTCATAGGGAATAGGGCTTAATGGTTATCCCCACAGCCCCTGGAGCTGCCACAAATGGAGGCAGCAAGTGACACATTGTAGGTGTTGGTGTTGACAGCACGTTGCCTGTGGGATTGCACCAGAGGCCAGCGTCGCTAGCAGGTGTGCGATGTTTGACAGATAATAGTAGATACACTCATGCCCAAACAGAAGTTAACCCGCTGAGGGACAAGCAGTACATGAGGAGGAACTGTGCCTTTAGCCATCCAGCAGGATCCTGAAGCCAAACCTACAAGTCAAAGACACTCAGGGTCATCTCCCCTCACAAACACCTTCTCAACATCAGTTTGAATGCCTATAATTGGAACTCAAAATGTATTTCAAGCTAATGAGATATCACAGCAGAGTTGTTGAATTAAGTCCAAAGAACTAAGCCATGTTTTTGATTCTTGCTGTTTTCTTTTTCTAGAAATATGTATTCATAAAATACAATTCATTTGTGTATGCCACCCACAACTTAGAGGGGGGATCTAAGTTCTTGGGATTCAAAATGAAAACACGTTATTTGCAATGGATACTCACATTTGTTTAACGGCTTGGTCGATTTTCAATCAGAGTAATAACACCATTTTGTGCCATACTATGTTTTGCACCCTGCTTCGTTTCACAGGGTAAAGTTGCGAATCAAAAGGCCCACAGTGAACCCCCCCCCCCCCCCCCCAAAAAAGAAGCAAAGAGACGGTACACCGAGTGTACAAACATTAGGAAAACCTAATGTTTCCGTGACATAGACTGACCAGGTGAATCCAGGTGAAAGCTATGATCCCTTATTGATGTCACTTGTTAAATCCACTTCAATCAGTGTAGATGAAAGGGAGGAGACATGTTTTTAAGCCTTGGGACATGGATTGTGTATGTAAGACATTCAGAGGGTGAATGGGCAAGACAAACGTTTTATGTGCCGTTAAACAGGGTATGGTAGTAGGTGCCAGGCGGCAGTTTGAGTGTGTCAAGAACTGCAATGCTGCTGGGTTTTTCACGCTCAACAGTTTCCCGCGTGTACCAAGAATGGTCCACCACCCAAAAGACAACCAGCCAACTTGACACAACTGTGGGAAGCATTGGAGTCAACATGGGCCAGCATCCCTGTGGAACGCTTTCGACATCTTGTAGAGTGTGTGCCCTGACGAATTGAGGCTGTTCTGAGGGCAAAAGGGGGTGCAACACAATATTAAGGTGTTCCTATTGTTTTGTACACTCAGTGTACATTTCACAACAGATAGAAGGGCCCCTTCAAAATGAGCAAACGGAGCAAGATTCCCTTTTGATTGTGACACAGTGGAGTTGCATCAAGCATCTCCTTTCACATCCAGAAAATGGAGGCAAGTTAATATGACAGGGTGAAAACACAGCTCATCTTGAGCTGTTAGAACATGTAAATGTCTGAGGTGAAAGGGAACATGGAGACATGATCTGATAACCAAGTGCTGCGTGGCAGATACATCCTGACAGCTAGCTGCTCCTTATTGAGCCAACACAGGACGCCACCGGGAAGTAAGAGAATGACAAAAGGCTGCTGAAGTAAACATGCAAACAAGGCTGCCTAGCCAACAGGTTACCATATCAACACTGTACCTGAGCAGGTTGCAGAGCAGAGACTGCTGCTGTTCAATGAGTGCTATGGTTTTTTCACACACACACCAGCCCCCACCAACTCAATCCACACAGCACAGACACCACGGCATCAAACTCTATTATACACTTCCTTACTGGAGATACAAAAGGCACCCAGGAACAAAAATCCAATCTTTTTTTTCTATAAGGATTTGCTACACAGCAGTGCTCAACAACAGTGGTGGCTCTGATGACAAAGAAATAATCACAGCTGTCTTCCCTGTTGGAGAAAGAGGCTGTGAAAATGTTGTTTACGTTTTCCAACATGCCAAACACGAAACCCATGGCTGATTATGTGAAGAGTGCGTGAAATTGTTGTATTTGCAAGGCAGGGGATATTGACTCTAGGCATAAGTAGTCAAAAAGCATGTGGGTAGGCAAGATACATGTTTTTAAAGATTCAATGCAGCTGTTTGTATCTGGATATCAAATCATTTCTGGGTAACAATTATGTACCTTACTGTGATTATTTTCAATTAAAATTGTAAAAAAAAACCCAAAAGAGCTTCTTAGCAAAGGGTAATTTCTCAAGCAAGAATTTAGCTAGGACTGTCTTGGAGTAGTCTGAGTGTAGAGGGAGAAACTGAACATTTGCAGTTATTGGCAGAGAAGTTTTGAACTCTTTCTTATTGGTCTATTAACTAATTTACCACATGGGGATGTCAACATGGAAGGCCAAAACTCCATCCAACCAAAACAGGCTGAAATTTCAGGCAGTCTTATCAAACAACTGTTACACTAAAAGGGCATTTTCATAATTTTCACAACTTCACAGTATTATTCCAACCTCATTTTGTGGAAATATATATATAAACACAGGAAAATCATGTGTTTGACTGCACTGGGCCTTTAAATACTGGTTTAGGGATGCATATTTTCTAAATATTTTTCCCTATTGTGCCCCACTACTCCCTAGCCCCCTCATATGTGCCTGCTGAATTATCACACTCATTCTCAATTCATCAGCTTGCTTTTTTAGCCACGCTTCTGAGAGGGTTTCGAAAAAATCTACTGGAAAATAGTCAATATAAGGCGGCCAGAGAAGAGAGATCCCCCCTCCCTCATCTGCTCATCCCTCTCTTTGTTTGTGTTGTATAAGTCCCCTATAATGAAGTGCAGGAAGATAAAATATGCAAATTCACAGAGAAAGAATATAAATAGGGCAATATTAGGAAGTGTTGTTTTCACAGCTGCTTGATTATACAAAGCCCTGATAGTGTTTTATAAATAATGTCCCTCTCTCTCTCAGCAAGGCGCCAAGTCCTTGTGCTCCATTAAAGACACATCTCTCTCCGCTCCAGCCCAGCTCCAGCTTCAGAGCCCAGGTATTGAGTGCAGGCCTGTGCAGCTGTCCTGCTGCCCTGCTGGCTGGAGCCCCAGTCTCATCCACACACAGAGTCGAGGCCTGGCCTGGGGAGCATAGCCAGTAGCCAGGCTCTGGGCCTCTCTCCAGTGTCTATCACACCAGCAGACTTACCCAGCATGGCACCATGAAAAGCATCCCTCTGCCACATGGGACAGAAAGCAAAAAAAATACGTGCAGACCTCAGACCTCAGCCTCTCAGACCTCTGGCATGAAATACTGCGATGCCAGTGGAAATACAAATGCACAAATGGGCTCTTTCAGTTTCAGCTTTTCACAAGGAATGAATGGCTTTCTGTATAGGCCTACATCTAGTCTACTCCAGACTCCAATTCTCTAACTTGGAGTGGCATGTGTTTGAAAAACAGAGATACACATTTTGAAAAATATTGTGGTATATATGTAAATGAAAACTGAAGGACAATAGAACATTGGGCAAAACATATTGACTGTCACATCATGCATAAGACGTGTGACGGAACCTGCCTGTCACGCCCTGGCCTTAGTATTCTTTGTTTTCTTGATTATTTTAGTTAGGTCAGGGTGTGACATGGGGAATGTTTATGTTTTGTTAGTTTTGGGTGTTTATATGGTAAAGGGGTTATGGGGTGTAGTATATGGGTTTGTGTTGAGTGTAGATGTCTAGCGTTGTCTATGTATGTTTAGTTGTCTAGGAGAGTCTATGGTTACCTGAATGAGTTCCCAATTAGAGACAGCTGATTTCGGTTGTCTCTGATTGGGAGCCTTATTTAGGGTAGCCATAGGCTCTCATTGGTTGTGAGTAATTGTCTATGTCAGAACGTTTGTAGCCAGTGTGTGTAAGTGCACAACGTTATTTAGCTTCACGGTCGTTTGTTGTTTTTGTTCGTTTTGTTAAAGTGTTTTGTGTCGTGTTTATTTTTCGTCATCTTTAAAAAATAAAAGAAGATGGCTTATTTTCCAAGTGCTGCGTTTTGGTCCGTCAATCCTCCACATGATCGTGACAGAATTACTCACCATAGGACCAAGCGGCATAGAAGGCGGCAACAGGACCTACCTACACAGGATTTCTGGAGATGGGAGGACGAATTGGAAGGAAAGGGACCTTGGGCTCAACCTGGAGAATATCGCCTCCCTCGTGAAGAGCTGGAGGCAGCGAAAGCCGAGAGGAGGCGATATGAGGAGGCAGCAAGGAAGCAAGGCTGGAGACCCGTGAGTAATACCCAAAAATTTCTTGGGGAGGGGCTCATGAGGAATGTGGCGAGTCCTGATGGGAGAACTGCGTCAACTTCCCGTGCTTCCCGTGCTTCCTCTAAGAGGGAACCTGAGCCAGTCGGGCTGAGATTGGAGGGGAGCAATGGGAATGATGCAGAGACGGTTAAGGATTTATTGGGGAGGTTGGAAGAGAGTGAAATGAGGGAGCTGCTGTGTTGGTGCGTGAGGCACAAGATCCACCCGACAGAGCGTGTGCGGGATGTGAGGTTACCTGAGTCAGCTCTACATGCTCGTCCTGATGTGCGTGCTAACCGTCTGGAAAGGACAGTCCCACGAACCAGGCCTCCTGTACGCCTCCCTAGTCCTGCACCTCCTATATTAGCCCTATGTACTAACTCTCCTGTGACGGTCCCCAGCCCAGTACAACCAGTGCCTCCTCCACGCACTAGCCTTATGGTGCGTGTCTCCAGCCCTTTACCACCAGTGCCTAAATTACGCACCAAGCCTCCTGTGTGTACCCAGAGTCCTGTGCGTCCTGTTGCTGCTCCCCGCATTAGCCCTGAGATGCGTGTCCCCAGTCCGGTACCACCAGTTCCGGCCCCACGCACTAGGCCTAATGTGCGTCCCCAGGGTCCAGTATGCCCTGTTCCTGCTCCCCGCACTAGCCCTGAGATGCGTGTCCCCAGCCCGGTACCACCAGTTCCGGCACCACGCACTAGGCCTAATGTGCGCTCCCAGGGTCCAGTATGCCCTGTTCCTTCTCCCCGCACTAGCCCTGAGATGCGTGTCCCCAGCCCGGTGCCACCAGTCCCGGCACCACGCACCAGGCCTACAGTGCGCCTCAGCCGGCAGGAGTCTGCCGTCTGCACAGCGATGACTGAACTGCCCGTCTCCCCAGCGCCATCTGAGCCATCCGTCTCCCCAGCGCCATCTGAGCCATCCGTCTCCCCAGCGCCATCTGAGCCATCCGTCTCCCCAGCGCCATCTGAGCCATCCGTCTGCCATGAGCCTGCAAAGCCGCCCGTCTGCCATGAGCCTACTGAGCCGTCCGCCAGACAGGAGCCGCTAGAGCCGCCAGCCAGACAGGAGCCGCTAGAGCCGTCCGTCAGACAGGATCTGCCAGAGCCGCCAACCAGACAGGATCTGCCAGAGCCGCCAACCAGACAGGATCTGCCAGAGCCGCCAACCAGACAGGATCTGCCAGAGCCGCCAACCAGACAGGATCTGCCAGAGCCGCCAACCAGACAGGATCTGCCAGAGCCGCCAACCAGACAGGATCTGCCAGAGCCGCCAACCAGACAGGATCTGCCAGAGCCGCCAACCAGACAGGATCTGTCAGAGCCGCCAACCAGACAGGAGCAGCCAGATCAGTCAGCCAGCCATGAGCAGCCAGATCCGTCAGCCAGCCATGAGCAGCCAGATCCGTCAGCTAGCCATGAGCAGCCAGATCCGTCAGCTAGCCATGAGCAGCCAGATCCGTCAGCTAGCCATGAGCAGCCAGATCCGTCAGCTAGCCATGAGCAGCCAGATCCGTCAGCTAGCCATGAGCAGCCAGATCCGTCAGCTAGCCATGAGCAGCCAGATCCGTCAGCCAGCCATGAGCAGCCAGATCCGTCAGCTAGCCATGAGCAGCCAGATCCGTCAGCCAGCCATGAGCAGCCAGATCCGTCAGCCAGCCATGAGCAGCCAGATCCGTCAGCCAGCCATGAGCAGCCAGATCCGTCAGCTAGCCATGAGCAGCCAGATCCGTCAGCTAGCCATGAGCAGCCAGATCCGTCAGCTAGCCATGAGCAGCCAGATCCGTCAGCTAGCCATGAGCAGCCAGATCCGTCAGCCAGCCATGGGCCATCCCTCAGTCCGGAGCTGCAGTCCCTCAGTCCGGAGCTGCAGTCCCTCAGTCCGGAGCTGCCATTCTTCAGTCCGGAGCTGCCCCTTATCCTGGTGCTGCCCCTTATCCTGGTGCTGCCCCTTACCCTGGTATTGCCCCTTACCCTGGTACTGCCCCTTACCCTGGTACTGCCCCTTACCCTGGTACTGCCCCTTACCCTGGTACTGCCCCTTAGTCCGGAGCTGCCCCTTAGTCCAGAACTGCCCCTTAATGCAATGGGGTTAATGTGGAGAGGGGTCATTTTGAAGAAGCTAAGGAGGTGGTTAGGGACTGTGGTGAAGTGGGGACCACGACCAGAGCCGGAGCCGCCACCGTGGAGGGAAGCCCACCCAGACCCTCCCCTAGACTGTGTATGGTGCGCCCGGAGTTCGCGCCTCAAGGGGGGGGTTATGTCACGCCCTGGCCTTAGTATTCTTTGTTTTCTTGATTATTTTAGTTAGGTCAGGGTGTGACATGGGGAATGTTTATGTTTTGTTAGTTTTGGGTGTTTATATGGTAAAGGGGTTATGGGGTGTAGTATATGGGTTTGTGTTGAGTGTAGATGTCTAGCGTTGTCTATGTATGTTTAGTTGTCTAGGAGAGTCTATGGTTACCTGAATGAGTTCCCAATTAGAGACAGCTGATTTCGGTTGTCTCTGATTGGGAGCCTTATTTAGGGTAGCCATAGGCTCTCATTGGTTGTGAGTAATTGTCTATGTCAGAACGTTTGTAGCCAGTGTGTGTAAGTGCACAACGTTATTTAGCTTCACGGTCGTTTGTTGTTTTTGTTCGTTTTGTTAAAGTGTTTTGTGTCGTGTTTATTTTTCGTCATCTTTAAAAAATAAAAGAAGATGGCTTATTTTCCAAGTGCTGCGTTTTGGTCCGTCAATCCTCCACACGATCGTGACACTGCCAATATCTCTCCCCACAAACAGCCCACCTTACCTCGGGCTAATTAGTTTGTGAGGCCTTTGTTTTGATCGAGGCATGCGTGGTAATTGTGAGATAGAGATAAATGAAGAGGAACTGAAAGGTATTGAGAGGGAGAGAGAGAGAGAGAGAGAGAGCTATATAGTATCTGAGGCCCTCTTTACTATCAGAGCCCAGAGCGAGTGGAGTCCCACAGCCCTAGAGACCGTGAAGACAGAGACTGAAGAGAAATGACCACACCATTAGAGATCTGAAGGTTGCCTATTATCTTTCTGCTGCTCCGATGCCTCGCACATCTATCCAAAGCTCATGAATGTAATTGACCTTTTTTACACCCTGTAATGCACAGAGCATACGAGGGACAAAGGGACTAAACACCATCAAGCAAAGTTAATTTAGATCAACACACTATTGTAAGATGTCCACAGAAATGGAAAGGGCATTCAGATCAATAGATTGACAATAGAATGTCTGCACCCAATCTTTCTATTGTGAACACCCGAAGCCTCTTCCCCCAGCATTTGTGTGAATAAAGGTTTCTGGATGTACAGTGTGTATTTTGGTCAGAGACTGCTAGATACTGCAGGTGTTTAGTTCACCACCGTTCCTCTTTTCCTGTGCACACCACTGTGTGTGTGTGTGTACGATTGTGGTGGAACAATGGCCAGGGCTAATCATTATTTAGTTGTGGAGGGCCTGGAAAGGTCAGCAGTCTTAAATGTCAGACTTCAATAGAGCCAGATGCGCAATGCTCCGCTCAAGTGTCCAATTAAATAGGGAATACCGAGGTTGTGGGTGAAATGCACTTCAGATAGAGGGGCTAATGAGGGCCCCTGGATGGAAGCAGGGGCTGGGGTGGCTGATGCTGATCTACGAAGCATCCTGGAGCCCTCCTACATACACCATCTCTCAATGTGCTGCATGGGGGCCTCTCCTCTGCACCTCTCTCAGACCCCCACACCCACAGCCGTAGCCCCCACTTAGTATTATTAGTGTCCTCACACCCCCTGCACCGTCTGCAGCCCCGCGTCCCGACTGCACGTAAAAGAAAGAGGAGAGATGGGTTGGAGAGAGGACAGAAAGGGAGGGCGAGAAAATATAGGGGAGGTGGAGAGAGGATAAAGAAGAGAGAGGTGACAGGAAAAGAGTCTTTTTTATTCTTGAGGCAGAAGAGGAGAGAGTGTCTTCCTGTTGTTGCCTCTCTACCAGCCTCATTCATCTAAAAGCACAGGCTGTTTTCCATACAACGGGCATAATAACCTTCTCACAGATTGCCAGCGCCCAGTGAAGTGCCACAAGTGGGGGGAAGTGAGCAATGCTTTATTTCATTTGATTCCTTATTGTTCACCGACTGTAAATTGTGGCACAGTGCACCATACAATATGTCTGACAGGAATACAGTACAGTACAGCAGTATAGTCAGATAATACAAACTGAATAAAATGCAAAACCAGGAAAATAACCAAACGGGCCAGTGCATTGAGCAGAAGGGTTGTCACTTCAAAAAGAGACAAAGAACCTGATTTGAGGTACAACGCTAAATGTTGCCCTCTCTCTCTTTCTGCGTGTCTGGTTGCCCTTTCCAGAGTTGTCAAGGTCAGAGATATTATTGTCTGGGCTCAGGAAACAAATGCAAAATAAATCAGGGGAAATTAGCAGGCTCCACGTGTCTCACATAAACATTATTTTAATCAAAGCATATTAGACCATCCAGATCCTTTAGACATATGGGCACTGTATCCTTTCTGGCGTACCCATCTGTTTCCTCTTGCCATCTCTGCAATTTGCTCCATCACCCAGCTGCTTTTCCAAGACATTGAGTTCCCCTTCCCGAGCAAAGACTCTTTACAGCAGCACCAGTCCAACTGGGGAGCTCCAGATCACAAAACACATTGCAGCTCCGCTGAGCGTCACACACATGCTGTTTCATAATACCATATAATATGAAAATAATGGACAGGAGCTACGCTCATCAAATCAAATTAAACAAAAATAAACATAATAGATATTTTGATGTCTTCATTCACATTGCTATATCATTGTGCAGACATTTTCAAAGTTTAAAGTGAATGTGAGTGTGCGGTATCAGTGTGGTATAATTATGACACCAGGTTGTCTGGTAACTGATCCTGTACTGCTGAATTATCCAGTGAACTTTTATTCCTACATGTGTACTGTTTGCTAGTAGTGACTATCATCTCTGAGAACAGAGGTTGTTTTGTCCAGTGTCTACACTCACTCACATCCCATCAGCATCAGTACAGTTAGTTAGTAGTGGGCACTCACCAGTGCTGGTGATGGTTAGGAGATCTAGACGTCGCTGTTGCTGTAAGGAAAATAAAAATAGAAGCATGGTCAGAGATATTCAAAAGGGCTTAGGGCGAAAATGTCAACTCAAAATCTCTCCAAAAGAAATAACATGTCATATTACTATCACGTCATCCTTTTGCAGATCAGAGTACATCTACATTTTAGTAATTTAGCAGACGCTCTTATCCAGAGCGACTTACAGGAGGAATTAGGGTTAAATGCGTTGCTCAAGGGCACATCGTCAGATTCCACTCCAAGTCGGCTTGTGAATTCGAACCAGCAACTTTTCAGTTACTGGCCCAACACGCTTAACCGCTAGGGTACCTGCTGCCCCAGACTATGCGTAATATGTAAATTAGGTGTGAAACTACTATATAAGACTGGAAAAGCACAAGATGGCACAGTATATGTCAGCCTTAAAAAGATCGGTATCAGTTTATTATTTTTGCACAAGGCAACAACATTTGTTCTCTGTGTTGTCTCTATTACAGCCAGCAGGAATGTGTCTTATTTCTCCACTCATGCTAAAGACTGTGTGACAGAGTGTGTTTGAGAAAGACTGTGTGACAGAGTGTGTTTGAGAGAGTGCCCAATTTTACACTTCATGTCTCTAGTTTGGAGAGGGGGGCTGGAAGAGTTGCTATTTCCCCACTCTCTTAAACCCTCTGCCAAGGCTACAGGCTCCTGAGTACTGCATTAATCAACACCTTCTCCCTCTCTTACACTGTGTGTCCCTAAGGAACCAGCTCATGTGCGTACATATGTGTGTGTGTGTGTGTGTGTGTATTCGTGTATGTGTATTCCACCGATGCTGCATATTTTTTGGGCGTTTCCCAATGGAAGGCTGATGATATTGCAGGTTCACCTGCTGCGTCACAGACTATAATCGATCTGAGTGCAATCAGGAGGTTGAAGCCCAATCCATTAGGTTTCAAGAATCTTAATGTAAAAATCCTCTCTGATACTCTAACTGCTCTTAACACATTGCAGATGAGTGAGTGTTGTGGAGTAGAGAGAGCAGGAAGCACAGAGTGGTAGACTAGGCAGCAGAGGTCACTGTGACAGCATGAGAGCAACTAGCCCCAATAAAGCACCTGTATAGGCTGTTGACTCACCATTAGTTGATATGGAACCCCCACACTAATCAATATCATTTACGTGTACATGTAGGTCATTTAGCAGAGACACTTAGCCAGTGCATTCAACTAAGGTAGGTAAGACAACCACATATCACAGTCGCATAATGCATTATTGAAATTATTACATCACATTCAAAGTTTATGTTTTTGGCCATTGATTGACTTCTTTCTTAAAGGTCTTTTGAAATGATTCTACCATCCACTCAATTTATAAATGACCTATTTAGACCTTTGTACCGCCCTCTAGTGGTACTCTGTTATTCTGCAAGTGAAAGTGTGAAGAGCGAAAAACCATAGAAAGAGAATGAAAACAATGCTTCTCTATTGTCAAAATACACTCTCTTTGGGAAAGTAAGGCTGGCTGGGTGATTAAAATCAGTGGAGTATGTCCAAGTTATTAAAATCAAAGTTCCCCTCAAAACATTCGACACAGCACATTCAAACAGACCTCTACAGCATTCAGAGAGCATTGTGTACATAAAGACATTTCCCTTGTACAAACTAATTAATACCATTCCATCAAAATTTCACATGACAATTTATTCTGGTGTTGCCTGAATACTCAGTTTTGTGAAATAAAGGGATTGGAAATCATATGCATACAGGTGTGAACGCCCATTCATGATATCTCTAAATAAAATAACATTGATCTGACATATACAGTACCAGTCAAAGGTTTGGACAGACCTACTCATTCAAGGATTTTTCTTTATTTTTCTTACTATTTTCTACATTGTAGAATAATAGTGAAGACATCACAACTATGAAATAACACATATGGAATCATGTAGTAACCAAAAAAGTGTTGAACAAATCAAAATATATGTTATATATTTGAGATTCTTCATAGTAGCCACCTTTTGCCTTGATGGCAGCTTTGCACACTCTAGGCATTCTCTCAACCAGCTTCACCTGGAATGCTTTTCCAACAGTCTTGAAGAAGTTCCCACATATGCTGAGCACTTGTTGGCTGCTTTTCCTTCACTCTGTGGTCCAACTCATTCCAAACCAACTCAATTGGGTTGAGGTTGGGTGATTGTGGAGGCCAGGTCATCTGATGAAGCACCATCACTCTCCTTCTTGGTCAAATAGCCTCTACACAGCCTGGAGGTGTGTTTTGGGTCGTTGTGCTATTGAAAAACAAATGATAGTCCCACTAAGCGAAAACCAGATGGGATGGCATATCACTGCAGAATGCTGTGGTAGCCATGCTGGTTAAGTGTGCCTTGAATTCTAAAGAAATCACTGACAGTTTCACCAGCAAAGCACCCCACCTCCTCCTCCATGCTTCACGGTGAGAACCACACATGTGGAGATTGTCCACTCACCTACTCTGCGTCTCACAAAGACACGGCGGTTGGAACCAAAAATCTAAAATTTGCACTCATTAGACCAAAGGACAGATTTCCACAGGTCTAATGTCCACTGCTCCTGTTTCTTGGCCCAAGCAAGTCTCTTCTTATTATTGTGGTCTTTAGTACTGGTTTCTTTGCAGCAAATCGACCATGAAGGCCTGATTCACACAGTCTCCTCTGAACAGTTGATGTTGAGATGTGTCTGTTACTTGAACTCTGTGAAGCATTTATTTGGGCTGCAATTTCTAAGGTTGGTAACTCTAATGAACTTATCCTCTGCAGCAGAGGTAACTCTGGATTTTCCTTTTCCTGTGGCGGTTCTCATGAGAGCCAGTTGCATCATAGCGCTTGATGGGTTTTGCGACTGCACTTGAATAAACCTACAAAGTTCTGGAAATTCTACACATTGACTGACCATGTCATAAAGTAATGATGGACTGTCATTTCTCTTTGCTTATTTGAGCTGTTCTTGCCATAATATGGACTTCGTATTTACCATTGTCACAACACAACTGATTGGTTCAAATGAAATAAGAAGGAAAGAAATTCCACAAATTAACTTTTAACAAGGCACATCAGTTCATTTAAATGCACTCCAGGTGACTACCTCATGAAAGCTGTTTGAGAGAATGCCAAGTGTGCAAAGCTGTCATCAAGACAAAGGTTGGCTACTTTGAAGAATCTCAAATATAAAATATATTTTGATTTGTATAACATTTTTTTGGTTACGTCTTCACTATTACACCAAACTGGAAGTCTTCAGACTAGCTTGGAAAGACAGTACTGTGCATCGAAGAGCCCTCAATGCTGCTCGATCATCCTATTTTTCCAACTTAATTGAGGAAAATAAGAACAATCCAAAATGTATTTTTGATACTGTCGCAAAGCTAACTAAAAAGCAGCATTCCCCAAGAGAGGATGGCTTTCACTTCAGCAATAATAAACTTCTATGAGGAAAAGATCATGATCATTAGAATGTAAATTATGGACTTCTCTTTAAATCTGCGTATTCCTCCAAAGCTCAGCTGTCTTTAGTCAGCACAATTCTGTCAGGACCTAGGATCAGGGGAGACACTCAAGTGTTTTAGTACTATATCTCTTGACACAATGATGAAAATAATCATGGCCTCTAAACCTTCAAGCTGCATACTGGACCCTATTCTAACTAAACTAACACACACACTTCCGGGTTGGAGCGAGTAGTCGCATTCCGCTTCGCTCCACAGGTAGTATTACATTTCATTTCATTTCATTACAGTACAACGGTTTGATTTGTTTGATCTTAGCTAGCTACATAGCCGTCTTTGTATCAAAGACAATTGTGTAGTTTAGAGTAATTATCTAGGTTAGCTAGCCAGCTATTTTCGTCCTTCTAACGTAACGTAACGTAGTCAACACTGCTAGCTAGCCAGCTAGCCACAGAATAGCAGCACTGTAGAAACTATTACATTCAACGGAACAACGGAACGACTTGATTAGTGTAGTGTTAGCTAGCTACATAGTTGTCTTTGCTGTCTTTGTATCTAAGATAATTGTGTAGTTTAGAGTAATTATCGGTTAGCTAGCCAGCTATTTTTGTCCGCCGCGCTGCCGTTCTCCTACCTAGTCAACACTGCTAGCTAGCCAACTTCTACCGAATAGCAGCACTGTAGAAACTATTACATTACAACGGAACGATTTGATTAGTGTAGTGTTAGCTAGCTACATAGTTGTCTTTGCTGTCCTTGTATCTAAGATAATTGTGTAGTTTAGAGTAATTATCTAGCCAGTTATCGAGGTTACCTAGCCAGCTATCGAGGTTACCTAGCCAGCTACACTTTCAAACAAAGTCAACAACGCAGCCACTGCTAGCTAGCCTACTTCAGCAGTACTGTATCATTTTAATCATTTTAGTCAATAAGATTTTTGCAACGTTAGCTTAACTTTCTGAACATTCGAGACGTGTAGTCCACTTGTCATTCCAATCTCCTTTGCATTAGCGTAGCCTCTTCTGTAGCCTGTCAACTATGTGTCTGTCTATCCCTGTTCTCTCCTCTCTGCACAGACCATACAAACGCTTCACACCGCGTGGCCGCGGCCACCCTAACCTGGTGGTCCCAGCACGCACGACCCGTGTGGAGTTCCAGGTCTCCGGCAGCCTCTGGAACTGCCGATCTGCGGCCAACAAGGCAGAGTTCATCTCAGTCTATGCTTCCCTCCAGTCCCTCGACTTCTTGGCACTGACGGAAACATGGATCACCACAGATAACACTGCTACTCCTACTGCTCTCTCCTCGTCTGCCCACGTGTTCTCGCACACCCCGAGAGCTTCTGGTCAGCGGGGTGGTGGCACCGGGATCCTCATCTCTCCCAAGTGGTCATTCTCTCTTTCTCCCCTTACCCATCTGTCTATCGCCTCCTTTGAATTCCATGCTGTCACAGTTACCAGCCCTTTCAAGCTTAACATCCTTATCATTTATCGCCCTCCAGGTTCCCTTGGAGAGTTCATCAATAAGCTTGATGCCTTGATAAGCTCCTTTCCTGAGGACGGCTCACCTCTCACAGTTCTGGGTGACTTTAACCTCCCCACGTCTACCTTTGACTCATTCCTCTCTGCCTCCTTCTTTCCACTCCTCTCCTCTTTTGACCTCACCCTCTCACCTTCCCCCCCTACTCACAAGGCAGGCAATACGCTTGACCTCATCTTTACTAGATGCTGTTCTTCCACTAACCTCATTGCAACTCCCCTCCTATTCTCCGACCACTACCTTGTATCCTTTTCCCTCTCGCTCTCATCCAACACTTCCCACACTGCCCCTACTCGGATGGTATCGCGCCGTCCCAACCTTCGCTCTCTCTCCCCCGCTACTCTCTCCTCTTCCATCCTATCATCTCTTCCCTCTGCTCAAACCTTCTCCAACATATCTCCTGATTCTGCCTCCTCAACCCTCCTCTCCTCCCTTTCTGCATCCTTTGACTCTCTATGTCCCCTATCCTCCAGGCCGGCTCGGTCCTCCCCTCCTGCTCCGTGGCTCGACGACTCATTGCGAGCTCACAGAACAGGGCTCCGGGCAGCCGAGCGGAAATGGAGGAGAACTCGCCTCCCTGCGGACCTGGCATCCTTTCACTCCCTACTCTCTACATTTTCCTCTTCTGTCTCTGCTGCTAAAGCCACTTTCTACCACTCTAAATTCCAAGCATCTGCCTCTAACCCTAGGAAGCTCTTTGCCACCTTCTCCTCCCTCCTGAATCCTCCCCCCCCCCCCCTCCTCCCTCTCTGCAGATGACTTCGTCAACCATTTTGAAAAGAAGGTCGACGACATCCGATCCTCGTTTGCTAAGTCAAACGACACCGCTGGTTCTGCTCACACTGCCCTACCCTGTGCTCTGACCTCTTTCTCCCCTCTCTCTCCAGATGAAATCTCGCGTCTTGTTACGGCCGGCCGCCCAACAACCTGCCCGCTTGACCCTATCCCCTCCTCTCTTCTCCAGACCATTTCCGGAGACCTTCTCCCTTACCTCACCTCGCTCATCAACTCATCCTTGACCGCTGGCTACGTCCCTTCCGTCTTCAAGAGAGCGAGAGTTGCACCCCTTCTGAAAAAACCTACACTCGATCCCTCCGATGTCAACAACTACAGACCAGTATCCCTTCTTTCTTTTCTCTCCAAAACTCTTGAACGTGCCGTCCTTGGCCAGCTCTCCTGCTATCTCTCTCAGAATGACCTTCTTGATCCAAATCAGTCAGGTTTCAAGACTAGTCATTCAACTGAGACTGCTCTTCTCTGTGTCACGGAGGCGCTCCGCACTGCTAAAGCTAACTCTTTCTCCTCTGCTCTCATCCTTCTAGACCTATCGGCTGCCTTTGATACTGTGAACCATCAGATCCTCCTCTCCACCCTCTCCGAGTTGGGCATCTCCGGCGCGGCCCACGCTTGGATTGCGTCCTACCTGACAGGTCGCTCCTACCAGGTGGCGTGGCGAGAATCTGTCTCCTCACCACGTGCTCTCACCACTGGTATCCCCCAGGGCTCTGTTCTAGGCCCTCTCCTATTCTCGCTATACAGTCACTTGGCTCTGTCATAACCTCACATGGTCTCTCCTATCATTGCTATGCAGACGACACACAATTAATCTTCTCCTTTCCCCCTTCTGATAACCAGGTGGCGAATCGCATCTCTGCATGTCTGGCAGACATATCAGTGTGGATGACGGATCACCACCTCAAGCTGAACCTCGGCAAGACGGAGCTGCTCTTCCTCCCGGGGAAGGACTGCCCGTTCCATGATCTCGCCATCACGGTTGACAACTCCATTGTGTCCTCCTCCCAGAGCGCTAAGAACCTTGGCGTGATCCTGGACAACACCCTGTCGTTCTCAACTAACATCAAGGCGGTGGCCCGTTCCTGTAGGTTCATGCTCTACAACATCCGCAGAGTACGACCCTGCCTCACAGAGGAAGCGGCGCAGGTCCTAATCCAGGCACTTGTCATCTCCCGTCTGGATTACTGCAACTCGCTGTTGTCTGGGCTCCCTGCCTGTGCCATTAAACCCCTACAACTCATCCAGAACGCCGCAGCCCGTCTGGTGTTCAACCTTCCCAAGTTCTCTCACGTCACCCCGCTCCTCCGCTCTCTCCACTGGCTTCCAGTTGAAGCTCGCATCCGCTACAAGACCATGGTGCTTGCCTACGGAGCTGTGAGGGGAACGGCACCTCAGTACCTTCAGGCTCTGATCAGGCCCTACACCCAAACAAGGGCACTGCATTCATCCACCTCTGGCCTGCTCGCCTCCCTACCACTGAGGAAGTACAGTTCCCGCTCAGCCCAGTCAAAACTGTTCGCTGCTCTGGCACCCCAATGGTGGAACAAACTCCCTCACGACGCCAGGACAGCGGAGTCAATCACCACCTTCCGGAGACACCTGAAACCCCACCTCTTTAAGGAATACCTAGGATAGGATAAAGTAATCCTTCTGACCCCCCCCCCCCTTAAAAGATTTAGATGCACTATTGTAAAGTGCCTGTTCCACTGGATGTCATAAGGTGAATGCACCAATTTGTAAGTCGCTCTGGATAAGAGCGTCTGCTAAATGACTTAAATGTAATGTAAAAATGTAAATGTAAACTACTGAAAGAGCTGCTTCCTGTGCTTGGCCCTCCTATGTTGAACATAATAAATGTCTCTCTATCAACCGGATGTGTACCAAACTCACTAAAAGTGGCAGTAATAAAGCCTCTCTTGAAAAAGCCAAACCTTGAGCCAGAAAATATAAAAAACTATCGGCCTATATCGAATCGCTGTTGTGCAGCAACTCACTGCCATCCTGAAGACAAAACAAAGTATACAAAATGTTTCAGTCTGGTTTTAGACCCCATCATAGCACTGAGACTGCACTTGTGAAGGTGGTAAATGACCTTTTAATGGTATCAGGGCTGATTTCAAGGTTTTACTGCTAATCTACAAAGCATTACATGGGCTTGCTCCTACCTATCTTTCCGATTAAGTCCTGCCATACGCTACGGTCACAAGACGCAGGCCTCCTAATTGTCCCTAGAATTTCTAAGCAAACAGCTGGAGGCAGGGCTTTCTCCTATAGAGCTCCATTTTTATGGAATGGTCTGCCTACCCATGTGAGAGACGCAGACTCGGTCTCAACCTTTAAGTCTTTATTGAAGACTCATCTCTTCAGTGGGTCCTATGATTGAGTGTAGTCTGGCCCAGGAGTGTGAAGGTGAACGGAAAGGCACTGGAGCAACGAACCGTCCTTGCTGTCTCTGCCTGGCCGGTTCCCCTCTCTCCACTGGGATTCTCTGCCTCTAACCCTATTACAGGGGCTGAGTCACTGGCCTACTGGTGCTCTTCCATGCCGTCCCTAGGAGGGGTGCGTCACTTGAGTGGGTTGAGTCACTGACGTGGTCTTCCTGTCTGGGTTGGCGCCCCCACTGGGTTGTGCCGTGGCGGAGATCTTTGTGGGCTGTACTCGGCCTTGTCTCAGGGGTAATATCCTGCCTGTTTGGCCCTGTCTGGGGGTATCATCGGATGGGGCCACAGTGTCTCCTGACCCCTCCTGTCTCAGCCTCCAGTATTTATGCTGCAGTAGTTTATGCGTCGGGGGGCTAGGGTTAGTCTGTTACATCTGGAGTATTTCTCGTCTTATCCGGTGTCCTGTGTGAATTTAAGTACGCTCTCTCTAATTCTCTCTCTCTCTCTTTCTTTCTTTCTTTCTCTCTCTCAGAGGAACTGAGCCCTAGGACCATGCGTCAGGATTACCTGGCATGATGACTACTTGGTGTCCCCAGTCCACCTGGCCGTGCTGCTGCTCCAGTTTCAACTGTTCTGCCTGCGGCTATGGAACCCTGACCTGTTCACCGGACGTGCTACCTGTCCCAGACTTGCTGTTTTCAACTCTCCAGAGACAGCAGGAGCGGTAGAGATACTCTCAATGACCGGCTATGAAAAGCCAACTGACATTTACTCCTGAGGTGCTGCCCTGTTGCACCCTCGACAACTACTGTGATTATTATTATTTGACCATGCTGGTCATTTATGAACATTTGTACATCTTGGCCATGTTCTGTTATAATCTCCACCCGGCACAGCCAGAAGACGACTGGCCACCCCTCATAGCCTGGTTCCTCTCTAGGTTTCTTCCTAGGTTTTGGCCTTTCTATGGAGTTTTTCCTAGCCACCGTGCTTCTACACCTGCATTGCTTGCTGTTTGGGGTTTTAGGCTGAGTTTCTGTACAGCACTTTGAGATATCAGCTGATGTAAGAAGGGCTATATAAATACATTTGATTTGATTTGATTTGATATTCTAGAATGTGGAAAATAGAAAATAGTAAAAAATAAAAACCCTTGAATGAGTAGGTGTGTCCAAACATTTGACTGGTACTGTACGTCCCTCTAACCAGCCAGTCCATGACACAGGGCTACTGTGTGCCACTGGCCAGCCTGGAGAGGAGTGGAGGAGGATTTGCCATACTGTGTTTCAGCCTGGCCCAATCCTGTACCATGACGCTGCTTATCCTGAGATAATTAATCTACAGTGAATTAGAGTATTACAGCACACTAACACTGCATGCCTCACTCTCTCATTGTCACTCCTTACATGGATAAGGTGCTTAGTGTTTCCCAGGAAGAGGGAGGGAGAGAGAGAGAGAGAGAGAGAGAGAGAGAGAGAGAGAGAGAGAGAGAGAGAGAGAGAGAGAGAGAGAGAGAGAGAGAGAGAGAGAGAGAGAGAGAGAGAGAGAGAGAGAGAGAGAGAGAGAGAGAGAGAGAGGAGTCACATTAGGAAAGGCAATCCTGGGCAGAAAATAGGATTGTATTAATCTTTATCAAACTCAGCCAAGAGCTGTGGAATCACACCACCCAATACACACTTGGCCAGCCCAGCCACCATGTAGAGTGGGTGTCCAGTGCCCCCAGGCTGTCACAGGGCTTAACCAGGGCCTGATATAGAATGATACTGTGTCAGTGTGCGTGTGTGTGTGTGCTTGCTTGTGTGTGTGTATGTAGCATAATGGGGATGTGTGAAACTTACTCCTTAGCCTGAAATGTCCCCACCTGTGCCAGCGAATAGTTAGCTTTTTGCATGGCGCCGACTGGAAGTTGCTTCAGGAGGGCGGTCACGTGTGCTAGCAAGGCAGAGGTCCTGAGTTTGCGCCAGGAATGGGCCGAATCGGGAGGAAGTGGTACTCGCTAAACAAGCAGCGTGATGTATTTTATATGTACGTCAGGTTGACAGTGCTGATGATTCCCTGTGGCCCAGCCTGAGTCTAAACTTAGTGGGTGGAACAGGTTAAAGGGCTTTGAGGCTGGGAACCGACTGTAGGTTGCCAATGCACCTACCCAGCTGTCATGGTAACACCTAAACCCCCAGTGTTCATTCTAAAAGTACCAGTGTCACACTACAGCAAACAAACACAAGATCATGTTTAAAGGACTAAGAGGACATGCTCAGGACAGGTTGACATCGGTAAATTAGGATTGTCAGGATCAAATGAATGACTTTTGGAAGGAAAGTTTCAGTTGTCTGTTTTTATTTGCTGATGCTTATGGTGAATCCTGATCAACAACACACAGTGAAATAAGCCAATCACTCAATCAAGCCAGTCTATAATTGTTTAACCAGTAGATGGAATAGAGTTTGTGGTATAGAGCCACAGGTTATAGAATGACGTTGCAAGTTGAAGTAACCTGTGGCTCTATACTACACACTCTATTCCATCTACTGGTTAAACAATTATAGACTGGCTTGATTGAGTGATTGGTTTATTTCACCCTGTTTTGTTGATCAGGATTCACCATAAGCATCAGCAAATAAAAACAGACAACTGAAACTTTCCTTCCAAAAGTCATTCATTTGATCTGTCCGATTCTCCCCCTGTCCAATGTAGGTGTAATGTAGTGCAGGTAAGGAACAGCACGGCTGTAATTAACAAAGCAGGCCTGCAGACAGGCGAGGAGGGGAGACACTCCCTCCACAGCAATAATCTAGGGAGAGACCGCAGCCGTTAGCAAAACCATTAATTTACTAAACCTAACTTTTATGACTAAATTAAATATTCATGCACAATCTACCAAAAACCCATTTGCAATATTTCCCCCAAATGTACTTTTCATATTTGCTGATGATAATCATGTGAGAGATCCATCCACCATTTTGTAGCTCATTTCAGATTCATGTAAGGTCAATATTATAATATTCACATCCCATCCCTTCCAAGTTATCAATTAAACTAAAATAGCACTGAAATTGTAAGGTTATATTACAAGGAAATAATATTATGCAGGCAAATCTTGCAGGTAC